>NC_056730.1:1154665336-1154902836 GCF_019279795.1 Protopterus annectens
ATATGAAAAAAAGGCCCCAAAAACTACAAACTTGAAAATAGTGGGCAGGATTCACGATGGCTTGCATGGAGTCTAAAAATAGTGTAAGACTCCATGCAGCCATAGTCCAGGAACAGCCTGTATTTGCATGTAAGAGAGCTAAAATGGCTCTTACACGGACAGGGCGGATATGCAATTACCTCACTTGCAGAAAGGCATGCAAATGAGGTAATTTGATCCAGGAAGCAGAAACCTGCCAGTAAGAGCGTTATTGCAGAAATGTACTCAGTTGACAACTGAGTACCGTTGCAATAACACAATGGAGGTCAGCTCCAAATAAAGGTTGCATATGTTCCAGGCAGCATGCCAATGGCCAAATATGTGGCCACTGGCAACGATGCAAAATGAAATAAATTTTCCAGCTGATGTTTAAACATAGCGCGGGGGCTGCATATAAAACAGAAAATAAAATTTAAACCCACAAAGGGTTTATGAAAATGAATTTACAATGTAAGGGAATAGCAGGCTGAAAACAACATGGCCACTGAGTAGGGGTTGCTTAGGGGGGAAGCTGAGTGTAAGACATGTAACTAAGCATTAGTAGGCAATCCTATGTAAATGAATGTTAGGGTAGTGAATCGCACTGTCACATAACAAATGAGCACATTCCCTGGAGTGTAGGAGTAGGATAAGGGGGAGTAACAGGGTAGGAGATAGGTGACATCACAGGGGTATGTATGAAAAAAATTTGCTCATTGGAGCACAGTGGCATGTGAAAGATGTCAGTCACACATCATGGAAGGAGGTGTGTCAACAAGTAGGCATGGGAAAGCCAAGAAATGGAAGGTGTACACTATGGATAACACCAAAGTTTTTGCTGGTCATGCGTGTGTGCCACTGAAAGGAGTAAGATAGAGTGCAAGCGTAAGGTGAGTAACGGTTTAAGGCAGAGTAAGCATGTGGAGCCTGTTTAAAGACCTGTAAGCTTGTTTGCACTGGTGTGGCTTTAACCCCAATAAGCAGATTCTAGCCGTAAGCATGTGTGGCATGTAGCCGCTGTGAGCGTTTTGGGTGTATGCACGTCCCCTGAGGAAACAGAAAGGAAAAAGGAAGCAGAAGAAATAGTAGGAAGCTAGCAGGGAATACTGGCAGAGCTAGCAGGTGAAAACAATCAGAAGCAGGCAATTACACAGGCAGAACAGAGCCCAGCCCAGCACTTAAAACTCTGCAAACAACAGTGCAGTATGTTTCTCTCAAGAGACACTGCAACAGAGGAGTAAGCTATTAGAAGTGAAAACTGAAAAAGCTTCACTCAGACCAAAAATGCTAGGGGCTGCCATAGCTGTTATAAGGAGACATATGCAACATGCTGAGGGTGGTGACTATGCAAATGCTGCCGGGCAACCCACAGTGAGGAGATGGAGAAGAGTGTACAGGCCCAGGGTCACCTACCAGGGGTTACATGAGCTGGAGATAGTGGAGCGCTATAGAGTGGACAGAGACCTCCTACAGCAAATTGTTGAGCTGTGCAGGCCACGCCTCACACACAGAACCAACAGAGGGGGAACCCATCCCAGTGGAAACCAAGGTATGTGTTGGCCTAAGAATACTAGCAACAGGTACCTTCCAGAGACCAACTGGTGATATGATGGGGATATCACAGGCATCAGCATCCAGGGTACTGCACCAGTTCCTGGATGCCATGTCAGCACATGTCGGTGATCATGTATATTTCCCCAATTCCCGTGAGGTATTGGCCAGCAATATGCGTCTCTTCCAGCAAATAGCAGAATACCCTGAGGTAGTGGGTGCAATAGACTGCACGCATATATGCATCAAAGCACCAGCTGGTGAGCAGGGTAGGGCCTACATTAACCGCAAGGGCTTCCCCTCCATCAACTGCCAGGTTGTGTGTGATGCCCAGGGCATAATAATGAATGTGTGTGCTGGCTGCCCTGGAAGCTACCATGATTCCCATATCTGGCATTTGACGCAGCTGTACCAGACATTTGCTAATGGGACATCTCACATGGTCACTTAGTGGGAGATGCTGGCTACACACTGGAGCCGTGGCTGATGACACCCATCAGAAATGCACACACACCTGAACAAGAATGCCATAATGAGGCACACGCACAAACACGAAATTTAATCGAGCATGTGTTTGGGTTGCTCAAGTCAGGGTTCCGGTGACTGGACACATCTGGTGGAGCCTTGCAGTACTCACCAACTACATGTACCCAAATTGTCATGGTATGTACTATGCTACATAATATGATTCTGCGAAAACAGCTGCAGCAGGACCAGCATAGGGCTGGGCCAAACAGCCCCCCACCATTGCCAAGGCCATCACAGGCAGAGCGTGACTCAGAGGAGGAACAACCTGAGCCTGCCCCAGTAGGCAGAAGGAGGCGTGCCCAGTATGCCTTGGCCTTGGCAAAGAGGCAACGCATAGCACATACACTGGCTCAGTAGGAACCCTGGAAATGATACCTCTCTCTGACTCACACATATAGTAAAAGGGATGCCTAAGTTGACACAACCTGCTTTCAAACATGTACAGGGAGTGTAGTATGTGCATCCAACATAGACAGCCCTGCAGCACCACCTGAGGCATGATTGCCATGTGTTAAGCAATGTAACACCATGTAGTATATGCAAACTTGATGACCCTGACTAACATCCTACCCTCACCAAGCATGATGCCACAATATGAAGACAAGATGATCAATTACAATAATTGGCTTAAGTATTGCTGTTAGTCAAAGGGGATCCAATGCCTGTCAGCCTGGGATGACATGCTGAGCAAGACATGATGCTCCACCTGCTAGGGATGGCTTGCACCTATCACTCCTGGCCTTTTGGATACTGGCAAAGGCTGTTGTCACTCCCACCGTGCCTTGAATAGGTAAGGCTCAAAACACAAACCCACCTCCATAGGTATCACAAGGGATAAGAACCTAGAAGTAATGCTACCCAATGCCAGAAGTCTAAACTGCAAGATGCATGCAGTCCAAACTCTCCTCAGCATGGAGAATGTTGATATCTGTTCTGTAACAGAAACCTGGGTCAAGGCTCACAAGAGCACCCTAACACTACCAGGTTACACCTCATACCATGCTTTACAGCCCCAAAACATGGAACAAACTACAAAAGGAGGGTGACTATCAATAATTGTCAAGGATAACCACATCCCCAGGTTGGTACCACAGCAAGAAGCAGCATGAACTATCCACTGGCAGGTAACAGCGGCTAAAACTGCCTCCCAGTTTGTAGCCTGCTACAGACCACCCTCCTAACTCCAGGAATCGCACTTGGCCTACTGAGAACACATGAAAATATCAAGGTCTCTCCAAACAACATTATATTGGGTGACTGAAAATACTCAAACATAGACTGGGAGCATTATTCTAGCTCCAACACCCTAGGCCAAAGGTTCCTAGAATTCATAAACCAAAATACTATGGAACAACTTACCACTCCCACAAGAGGGGTAAGCATACTGGGTGTGATAACCAGCAACATGGGTACTCTATGCCCAAGATGAGAAGTGTATCCCTCACTGGTAAGATCAGACCATAGAGTAATCTCACTGGATATTCACATCCTGACCCCAGTCCCTGGGCAGAAAACCACAGTGAAAAACATGTGTAAAGCAAATGTTGCATTCCTCCAAACTGAGGTGGAACACATTATAGGACTTGCGCCTGTGGAAAATATGGGCCAGACCTCAGAACCCTTTATAAATGCATTCTATGAACACATTCAGGAATGCATGGATTATGCAATCCCAAATAAAACCAAGACCCAATCCCATACACACAGGCATCTGGCCTGGTGGACCCCAGCCATTACCAAACCATGCAAGAGAAGGAGGAAGCTACTACATGATAGAGCAAAACCCAAAAAGGGAAGTAATCTCTGATCAGTATTATGGCAAAAAACTATGGCCACACATAAAATCCTCTAAGGCCGGCTACAAGATGTTGAATCTGGGAATCTTGAGGCAATGTTACACCTGCCTCATGTACACAGACAACCCCTTCCTCCCCCCAACAAATACAAATATATGTGAGAAATGCAACTATTTAGCCAAACTGGAGGCTGAGCTCTCTCAACTCAGTACTGGCAAAACCAGTCAGGAGGAGAAGGTAACCACACACACCACAAACCCAGTCTCACATAGACCTATCACAACTGCAAACCAAACACATAAACACATAAAAACATACTCGGAGGCTCTAATTAAAAATCGACCAAAACAACAGAGGCCTCCAAAGCAGACACTCAAGCAACCACTAGCTCAAAACATGGCACATGCAACACATAGTTCACAAAGTCAGTGTGCCAAACAGTCACAGCCCTTAAGGCCAAACAACATGCCTGATACACTTGTAATAGGTGATTCCATAGTCAGACACACTGATGTCCCACTCACCAGACTTAACAAGGAAAAGGTTACAGCAAGCTGCCTGTCGGGCACTAGAATCCGCCACATAACACAAGCACTCAGGTCACTCCAAAGCAAGTACAAATATGACTCAGTCATTGTCCATGCCGGTGTGAATGACCTGAGACATACCTCCCTGGACTACATGAAAAGAGACATAGAGGAGCTCTCTGATTATGTAGGCCAGGAGCAGCATCTTACCCTCACCAAGAATGATGCCACAGTACAAACACAAAATGATCAGCTTTAACAATTGGCTCAATTACTGGTGTCATTCTAAGGGGATCCAATGTCTGTCTGGTTGGGATGACATGCTTGACAAGCCATGCTGCTTTGCAAGGGATGGCTTGCACCTGTCACCCCTGGGCTTCCGGATATTGGCCAAGGCTCTTGCCACCTCCATAGTGCCTTTTTCAGGCAAGGCTAAAAAGACAAACCCACCGCCCTAGAAAACACAAGTGGAAAAAAACTAAGGGTAATGCTGCTCAATGCCAGAAGTCTAAACCTCAAGATGCCCCTCGAGGCCCTCCTCAGTATGGAGAACATCAATGTCTGTGCAGTGACTGAAACCTGGTTCAAGGCTCCTGAGAGCACCCCAGCACTACCAGGTTATACCTCATATCATGCTTTTCGGCCCCAAAACCTGGACCGAACCACAAAAGGAGGGGGAGTATCCATATTCAAAGATACCCACACCTCCAGTTTTGTGGCAACGCACGAAGCATCGGAGACCATCCATGTGCAACTAACCGTAGGCAAAACTGCCCTACAGTTTGTAGCATGCTACAGACCACCCTCTCAAACTCAGGAACCCCACTCAGCCTTCCTGAAGACACTGGAGAGTATGAATGTCTCTCCATATATCATCATATTGGGAGACTTCAACTACCCAAACATAGACTGGGAGCATTACTCAAGCCCCAACACCCTAGCCCAAAGGTTCCTAGAATTCATAAACTCAAATGTGATGGAACAACTAGTCACCACTCCCACAAGAGGAGATAATATACTAGATCTGATCATCACAAACATGGGGACACAATGCCCACACTGGAAGTATACCCCTCATTGGTAGATCAGACCATAAATTAATCTCTCTGGAAATCCACATCCCACCCCCCTACTGCACAAAAGACCACAGTGAAGAATTTCTCAAAAGCGACTTCACACTTCTAAGACTGAAGTGATATCCTCAAGGCGCCTGGGCCAGGGGAAACCACAGCCCACACCGCTGAATCCTTTATAAACGCTTTCTATGGACACCTTCAAGAAAGCATGGATCATGCAATCCCAAATAAAACCAAGACCCATTCCCCCAAAGGCAGGCATCCTGTCTGGTGTACCCCAGCCATTAACAAACTTTACAATAGGAGGAGGACGCTACTACATGACAGAGCAAAATCCCCAAAAGGGAAGGCATCTCTGATCAGTACTAGCAAAAATCTACGATCACTCATAAAATCATCCAAGGCCAACTTAGACAAAAAAATCACAAAGGACACAAAAGACAATCACAAGGCCTTCTTTACTTATGTTAGAAACCTGGGTGGAAACTCCCAGATATCCTCAGAGTTAGTCCAAAATGACACAAAATACACTGAACCCACAGACATTGCCAACATTCTGGCAGACAGGTTCAGTGCAAACTCCCAAAAGGAGAAATATCTATCCCAGCAGAGTGTAGCCTCCCTAACATCTCAGATGCCCAGGTGAGAGCCGCCCTCTCCAAAGCTAAAAACACAGCATTAATGGGACCAGACGGTGTCCCGGGTTGCGTGCTACATGAACACCAAGAGGAACTAAACCCGCACATAAGGCTGCTGTTTAATCTCAGCCTTACTACAGAATACATACCCAAAGAATGGTGTACAGCAACAGTGGCCCACTCCACAAAGGAGGTGCTTCTATGGACCCTGGAAATTACCGCCCCATAAGCTTGACGAGCCTGGTCTGCAAAGCTATGGAGAGGATCATTATGGAACTCATAAACAAAGACATTGGGGACCTACAGACACTGGATCCTACCCAATTTGGCTTTGTCAAGGGCAGATCCTGCCTTTGAACCTGGTCAACTTTTGAAACAGTCACTAAGGCCATTGATGAGGGTAAGGCAGTTCACACGCCTACCTTGACCTTGCAAAGCCTTCAACACAATACCCCACTGGGGATCATAGACAAGCTCACCAGCTCAAATGTAAACCCATATGTCATAAGATGGGTTGCAAACTGGCTCAAGGACAGAACCCACAAGGTCAGAATTGCTGGAGCCATGTCAGACTCTAAGTCAGTCACAAGCGGTGTCCCACAGGCTCTGTCCTGGGACCTCTTGTTCGGCATTTATTTTCCCAGGTGCAAGCAAACATAGGAGGATTGTGGCTGACAAAGTTTGCAGATGACTGCAGACTGGGTGCCATAATTGATACTCCAGCAGACACAAGCATCCTTCAGAAAGGCCTCAGAGAAATGGATAACTGGTGCCAGAGCCATGGCCTTAAACTGAATGCCAAAAAATGTATAGTCATACCCTTTGGGAAAACAAGGTACCACAAATTACCACATAGGTGGTAATCCATTAAGTATGGAAGAAGTAATCAGGGACCTAGGGACACAAGTTGACAGTAACCTCTCATTTGACACTCACATTGCCAAGGTGGTTAGGAAGACCTTCTATATTGGCCACCTTATCATGAAAGGATTCACATCTAGATCAAGAGAGGTCATTGTGCCCCTATACTCTTCTCTTATCAGGCCCATAATTGAGTACAATGCCCCATTTGGGATGTACCTTACTCGACACCTGCAGCAGTTAGAAAGACCCCAAAAGTACCTCACCAAGAGGATAAAAGGTCTCAAACATATGTCATATGCTGCCCGGCTGAAGAAACTCCAGCTCTGTTCAGTCGCATACCGCTTACTCAGAGGCGATCTATGCCTGAGACAAGGCCATGTCCAATCCGGAATTAATGGACATGCTCCACCTCAGAAAATCCAAATCCATCAGAGCCACGAGCAGAGATTTGAACCTCAACACTGAAATAAATAGGACGTGCTGGAGGGACAGATTCATAACCCAGAGGCTCCCTACACTCTGGAACAGAATCCCATGTTAGGCAGAGCCCCTCACTGACTCTCTTCAAGAGAAATCTTGATGAGTGGATGGGAGATTGTAGGTTTACACCGGGGGTCATCTCTGTGTCACTACTAGACAGAGGCACAGTAAACTAAACCCTAAATGGGCATAATATTCACATTTCAAGGGGTGGCGAAAGCCACACACACTCTGGCTAGGCTTATAAATGCCCTAGGGCAGAAAGCCTAGTATGAACCTATGTACCTATGAAGATACAAATTGTACAGGACACTAAGGATAATCACAAGGCTTTCTTAACTGATGGTAGGAACCTTGGTGGGAATTCACAGATATGCTCAGAATTACTCCAAAATTACAAACAATACACCAGACCCACACACATTGCCAACATCCAACCTGACAGGTTCAGTGCAAACCCCCCCCCTCCCCCACCAAAAGGCCAAATATCTATCCCAGCAGAGTGCTGGCCCCCTGACATTGCAGATGCTGAGGTAACAGCCAGCGTCTCCAAAGCAAAGCACACAGTATTAATGGTACTAGATGGTGTCCTGGGCTGCGTCCAACATGAACTCCAAGAAGAATGGAACACCAAATAAAACTACTGCTCAGTCTCAGCCTTGCCACAGGATATGTACCTAAAGAGCAGTGTACAGCAACAGTGGTCCCTCTCCACAAAGGTGGTGCCTGAATGGATACTGCAAACTATCACCCCAGAATCCTGACTAGCTTGGTCTGCAATGCTATGGAAAGGATCATCATAGACCTCAGAAATAAAGATATTGGGGACCTACAGACACTGGACCCTACCCAGTGTGGCTTTCTTAAGGGCAGATCCTGCCCCTTAAACATGTTTGACTCATTTGAAACAGTCACCAAGGCCATTGATGAGGGGAATGTGGTCCACACAGCCTATCTGGACCTTGCAAAAGCCTTCCATACAATACCCCACTTGTTCATTATAGATAAGCTCACCAGCTTAAATATAAACCCCTATTTAAGTAGATGGGTTGCAGACCAGCTCAAGGACAGAACTAACATGGTTAGAAATGCTGCAGCCATGTCAGACTACAAACCAGCTACAACTGGCATCCCACAAGGCTCGGTCCTGGGACCTCCCTTGTTTGGTATATATTTCCCAGATGTACAGGCCAACATGGAAGGACTGTGTCTGAACAAGTTTGCAGATGACTACAAACTGGGCACCATATCTGACCCTCCAACTGACACAAGCATCCTACAAAAGGGCCTCATAGAAACAGACAACTGGTGCCAGAGCCATGTCATCAAGCTAAATGCAGAAAAGTGTACAGTCATCCCCTTTGGACAAACAGTAAGTGCCCACCAATTACCACATAGGTGTTAACCCATTAAGTACTTTAGAAGTAATAAGAGACCTGGAGACACAAGTTGATAGAAATCTTGCATTTGACAACCATGTGGCCGTAGTGGTTAGAGAAACATATCATATACCCACCTAATCATGAAGGTATTCACATCTAGATCAGGAGAGGTCATCGTGCCTCTTCAGTCATCCTTCATCAGGCTCACAATTGAGTACAATGGCCCTTGTGGGATGTACCTTAGCAGACACCCCCAGCAACTGGAAAGACCACAAAAGTACCTCACCAGGAGGATCAAAGGGCTCTAACAGATGCCATGTGTTGCCTGATAAACAAACCGCAGCTCCACACAGTGCCATACTGCCTGCCCAGAGGCGATCTGTGCCTGATGTATAAAGCCATGTCCAAGCTGGAATCAATGCACATGCTGCACCTTGTAAAATGTGAATGCCAGTGAGCTATGCACATGAGACCTGAACCTCAGCACTGACATAAATAGGATATGCTGTAGTGATTGATGCATAACCCCGCAGGCCCCTCCACTCTTGAGTAAACTGCCAGTCCAGGTTAGCCAGAGAGTCCCTCATTGACTCTCTTCAAGAGGAATCTTGATGAGTGGATGGGAGATGGTAGGTTTACCCTGGGTATCACTTTTATGTCACAGGTAGACAGAGGCACAGTATACCAACCTTGAAAATGTCATGGCAAACTCCAGTTAAAATGTGTTGAAGGACAAACACACTCTCTGACTAGCATTAGAAATGGCCTAGGGCACATAGCCTAGTGTTTGTCAATGTCCACCCAGTTGTGGAATACACTACTAATGTTGGACAAGCTTGGTTTAAGTAGTCCATAGCTGAACAAAATGCAACATGGTTATATTTGCACAACTGGCCCTTAACCAGTTGGTGTGCTCAGTATGAATATTTAAAGCAGTGATAGGAATGAAACCCAGGATACTGCCCACCACAGTGAAAGTACTGAACTAGTACACTACACGATATTACAGTGTTTGGTCAGTATGAAAAAATGTTGACAACTGTATGCAAACTATCCATGGAAACCCTGCAGGCACAGCATAATCCCTGTTGGGTTCAGACACAAAGCAGTTGGGCAGTAAGAACACAATATGACTTCCAACACACAACTATAAATGTGAAATACTGTTGAAGTTTACACACAACCACAAATGTGGTGGACCTCAGATCTCAACATATGGAAAGGTCGCACTGGGCATGCTCGATACTTTGATAAATGAGACATATGTCAAGCAACAAGCCATGGAAAGCCTGAACTGGGCATGCTCACACAGGCCATGTCTCAGTATAGCAGTTGGCCACACATATCTGGCATTTGTATGTGTTAAGCCAGGAACCTCCCATAATACAGCAATCTGCCCAGTGCACACAGTTAAATGACAACAGAGACATAAGTAATATAGTGGATCCCTCTCATATTCAAACATCTTCCACAGATACACAAGTTGTTCATAGAAACAGGGAAAGCTATGGCAATAAAGACCTGCAAACAGTTTATCAGCAACAAATATTGTGCATCTGAAACTTAAACATATATGTGTAGAGGTCAATACTAGGCTGTTTGCCCTAGGGAATACATAAGCTTAGCCAGAGTGTATTTGGCGTCTGCCTCCCCAGTACAGTAGGCTACTGTGCCTCTGTAAAGTAGGTCACAGAAGGCACCATTTAAGGCTAGTGTGCTGTGCTTCCATCAAGCAGGGACACAGTAGAGATCCCAGGGGTTGAATTTGCAATGTCACATCCATGTGGCTGGAGTTTGCTTGAAGAGGGTTGGCAAGGAGTTATAACATTAATTGGGATTCAATTCCAGACTGAGGGAGCCTTATCTGCAGTGTCTGGACAATTTCACTGTCAACACTTGCAAGTGATGATTTTGAGGGATTGAATTGTCTTACCAATACTGTTTAGAGATGTCCTCCTCTGTGGGATATTGCTCTGTAATGTATTAGCTCCCTCCTTCTGTTGTACAGCTTATATATGGCTGGTGTAAACCAGACAGGTCTCCTGTTGTGGAGGAGTCTTGGTTTTATTTGGGATAG
The DNA here is from genome assembly GCF_019279795.1 of Protopterus annectens. Classification (NCBI taxonomy): domain Eukaryota; kingdom Metazoa; phylum Chordata; order Ceratodontiformes; family Protopteridae; genus Protopterus; species Protopterus annectens. Next base: position 1,154,676,274 of record NC_056730.1, read on the forward strand.
CATGATCAATGCAAACCTTAGAGATGCTCATAGAATGCATTTGTCAAGGGTTCTGCAGATTGGCCTGTATAATCCTCCAGCATGGGTCCATTGAAGTATTCCACCCCAATCTTCACAAGTGCAAAGTCTGCTATTGATAAATACTTTATTTGCAGTGATTTCCTTGCCTGGGGTGGGCATGGGATATGGATGTCCAGGAAAAGTTGGTTATGGTCAGATATTAAAAATGGTGGTCTATCTCTGGTATGGAACATAGAGTCCCCATGTTGCTGATGGTCAGGTCCAATATGTATTCTCCCTTGTGGCTGTGGTGATTGGTCTTGCCATAGCACATGGATTCACAAATTGTAGTGGCTGTAGGGTGATGTTGTTGAGGCCTGAGTAGTTCCCCCACTCAATATTCCTGTACCTGAAGTTAACCACTGTAATGGTGTATGTGAACACCTTCATATCCTACACTGTTCCCAGGGAAGCCAAGTGTGGTTCCTGGATATGGGAGGGGAGGTCTGAACTGGTTGTGTTGTGTGTTACAAGTCCTGTGGTCACAAAGCATGGTATAAAACATAACCTGGCAGTGCTGATGTGCATATGTGACCCTGAAGTAGGCGTCTGTTAATGCATATATATGCTATCCCCCATACTGATGGATAGTAATAGATGTACATACCTCTTTCTAAATAATGATGTCAGCACCCTATAAATACTGCAGGAGAAAAAAGGACAACCAGTAATTCGAATAGTGTGCTCCGCTAATGCATCTCTATCAAGTGTCATAACATAGTCAGGTAGGGGTTTGAATCCTGCAAATTCTCAGTGTGTGTGTTTGGGGTGGAGAGACAGGGTGCGTGCTAACCTCTTTGAAAGGGATGGCCCTTTTGGCAACTGGAAGAACACATTACACGATGTACATTCCTCTTTGTAAACACTGATGATGTCAGCACCCTATAAGTAAAGCAGGAGAAGGAAAACCTCCCAGTAATGCGAATAGTGCGCTCTGCTAATGTATCTCTCTCTCTCAAGTGTCATAACATAGTTAAGTAGGGGTTTGAATCCTGTGAATGTTTAGTGTGTGTGTGTGTTTGGGAGGGCTGTGTGTGTACAATTCTCTTTGAAAGAAGTGGCCCTTTGGCAACTGGAAGACACACTACATGATGTACATCCTCTTCTAAAGACTGATGATGTCAGCACCCTATAAGTATAGCAGGATAAGGAATCCTCCCAGTAATGCAATAGACACTCTGCTAATGCATCTCTCAAGTGTCATAAGCTTTCTTGGATGGCCCTTTGGCAACTGAAGAACACACTACATGATGTACATTCCTCTTCTAAAGACTGATGATGTCAGCATGTAGAAGTATAGCAGGATGGGAAACTCCTAGTAATGAATAGCACACCTGTAATGCATTTCTTGTCTCATAACTTTTCTTGGAATGGCTTTGGCAACTGGAAGAACACACTACATGATGTACATTCCTGATGATGTCAGCACCCTATAAGTATAGCAGGATAAGGGAAACATCCCAGTAATGCAAATAGCACACTTTACTAATGCAGCTTCTTAAGTGTCATAACATAGTTAGTTAGGGTTTGAATCCACAAATGCCATATGTATGTTTGTCAATGTGTGGTGGGTGTTGTTTTTATTATTGTATGACAATATTATAGCAGTAATTTCAATGCACACATGAGGTATGTGGGGCCACATAGAGATATGTACCTGTGACCTTAAATAGTTCCATGTGTGAAGCCTGCCCATGTGAATACATGGAATTTGCATTACACAACTTTTCACTGTGGTTTTCTGTGCAGGGCTGAGGTTGGTATGTGAATATACAGTGAGATTACTCTATGGTGTCATCTTACCAGTGAGGGATACACTTTGGTCTGGAGCATAGAGTCTACATGTTGGTGATGATCAGGTGCAGTATGTTTTCCCTCTTGTGGGAGTGGTAACAAGTTGTTCCATAGCATTTGAGTGTATGAATTCTAGGAACCTTTGCCTAGGGTGTTGGAGCTACAGTAATGCTCCCAGTTATGTGTGGGTAGATGAAGTTGCCCAATATAATGTTGTTTGGAGACACCTTCAAAATTCATGTGTTCTTTAGGCCAAGTGGGTCACCTGGGTTTAGGGGTGGTCTGTAGCAGGCTATGAACTGGAAGTCAGTTTAACCCACTGTTAGTTGCACGTGGATAGTCTGTGATGCTTCATGCTGTGGCAACAACCTGAGGGTGTGGGTATCCTTGACATTTATTGATACTCACCCTCCTTTCATAGTTAGTTCCATGTTTTGGGGTTGTCAAGCATGGTATGAGGTGTAACCTGGTAGTGCTAGGGTGCTCTTGGGAGCCTTGAACCAGGTTTCTGTCACTGCACAGATATCAACATTCTCCATGCTGAGTAGAGTTTGGGCTGCATGCATCTTGCGGTTTACATGTCTGGCATTGAGTATCATTACTTCCATTTTCTTATCCCCTGTGCTACCTATGTAGGTGGGTTTGTGTTTTCAGCCTTACCACTGGAATGCAAAGATGTACGGACATTACACTTTTGTAATTAATAGTGGTGTATAAAAAACTACAATGGCAATCATACTGTTAATGCATCAGGCATGCTGGGATATACCCACAATGATATCATTACACTGTACTGTTAACAACATGATAATATTACTACAGTTCTATGTAGTCACACTGTGCATCAGCACCATGTTATCCTGTCCCTGCATCAATGTTACAGATTGCAGGAGGTGGCACAGTTTCATCATATGCACAGGGTGTGTACTTGGTATGCCAGAGACTGCCATTGACACATCCAATCGACATGTATGTGTGTGTGTGTTAGTGAGGGACAACAGTACAACATGGGGCAATGTTGATGCGGTGTGTGTGTGTGTATGTGTTAGCCCTAGGTGTTAGCATTATGCATGTGTATATGAATGCACACAGTTCCACCTCATGGCTGCCATATACGGGTGTGTGTGGACAGCCACAGACTGTACCTGCCAGGTCATACAGATCATTGTCTCTGGCCACGGACACGGTACCTGTGCCTGGCAGGGGTGCTACGGACAGTATCAGGTACTAAGCCAGACTGGGTACTGTCATCAGAAGCAGTTGGTTGATGACTGGACACATATCCCTGCTGGGACTGTCTAGAGCCACGTGCATGTGGTCTCCTAGGGCAGTCTGATGACAGCACAGACCCAGCATTGCTGGGGCTGGTACTAGCACTATGGGAGCAGCTTCTGGTCTGTTGTCGTCCGCGATGACTGCCAGCTGCTGATGTTGCTGGTATACGTCCACGTCAACGCCTCAACTGTCTTACATTGCCCTGGCTCATGGACATGTAGTTGTGGAACAGATCTAATGTGTCCCCCCAACGTCTGTCAATGACCTCGGTACGGATGGCAGCCAATGTCACACATAGTATCATTCATAGCAGTGCGATGTGCTCTAAGCTCCCTCAGACCCTGTCTGGTGTACCGTTCCATACGTGCCTGTGCCCGGAACATAGCTGAGGTTGAAAGACCTCTGTGGGCATGTCTGACAGAGGCAGTACGACCACGGATGCTCCCACAAGAACCCCCGGACATCTGCCTTTGTGGTACCATGTCAGGTCTCTGGCCATGGCTGCTGTGAGGGGATGCATGTGCCACTGATACCACATTACCCTGGTCAATGCCCACTGTATGCTGTCCCTCAGCTAAGGACATTGGTGGACAATGGATGTATCGGCAGGATGACTGTGCACATTGATGGGGTTGACTGCTGTGTACTGTCGATTGGCTGACCAACAAGAGACACTGTCACACCTCCCTGTGCCATTACACATGTATCATCATTATCACTATCCCCAGCAGTGGCTTCAGGTTCCCTGCTGCACTCCACCAGAGCAACACCGGAACCTGTGAGAGGAAGACAGGAAACACAGTTTAAAATGTGTACACAATGTTACCACAGATGCACATGGGCACATGCACGCATGCACACATGCACACATGTGCACATGCACACATGGGCACATGCAAAATGCACACAGGGCACATGCACACATGCACACATGCACACATGGCACATGCACATGGCACATGCACACATGACACATGGGCACATGCACACATGCACATGCACACATGCACACATGGGCACATGCACACATGCACACATGCGCACATGCACATGGGCACATGCACACACACACACACACACACACACACACACACACACACACACACACACACAAAATATACACCTGCAATCCAACACATACACAATACTGTTTGAGGTATTATTACTATTATTATCATTAGTATTAATAGTATTGTTATTACACACTCACCAGCATGGATTGGCTGCCTTGCTGTTACTCCAGGGGGACCTGCACAAATAAGACAGTTATTGTCAGTGGGCACAACTGTGCCATTGATACTGTGAGTATGATACAGTACAGTAGTACAAAAGTTGCCTTTCACAGGTGTAGCGATGATATTGACAATATCAATCTTGCACAGGAATTTGCAGGATAACAGCTACACACACAGTACACATCTCACACATGCATAAACTACCAGTGCAGAGAACAGTCAACTACAGATATGGCATGTTACCTGCACACTCCATGTCCACATGCTGGGTGGCTCCAGCCTCCATCATTACACATGTCTGTGGATGTTGTTGTTGGGTTGGAGCCACAACACTTAGGAGGAGCTCCTCCAGTCTGGTGAGGGGGGGTGGATTGATACCCCACCACCTGTGGCAAGCTGTTGCCTGTGGATATCAGATGCACGCTGACGGACATTTCTAATTAAATCACTGCAGTGATGACCCGCTCATATGTCCGGGTTTTGCATGCCTATGTCATTTACCCAACGGACAAGGTCTTGCCACAGTGCAGCCCTCTCCTGCTGGTTCTGGCTGGTCCTAGAAAAGAGTGTTGCAAAATCCCGCACCAGGCTCTGGTGTATCTCCTCATCCTCTGCAGCAGAATAACAGGGGTTGCCCGATGCACCATCACCCTGGAAGGAAAAGAAAATATGTGAGAAAATAATATGGCACACATAATACTCTACTGTACTGATATCACTGAACTGCCATATATAGCATCTGTCTGTCTATCAGGGATACACATTAATAACACATATCAGTGCTCAGCCAACAACTGAGTGACAGTGCCTGCCACACTCCATACAACAAATTTGTATACACCAGAACTGCACACTGTTTGAGGTCCAATGCACAACCTCACACTGGGGTATGTATCAAGAATGAATGGGGGAAAATTGTCATCCCATGCAATGCATGCAATGCACAGTTACAGTTTCAATGGTAATGCACCTAGTCTTTGCTGCCATACCCCTACCTACACGCAGTCATATACAGGGAACCACAGCACAACATATGGCAATGTAGTATGTTTGTATCCCAATAACTGACACATCTTTCTCTGGCCTCACACCAAGGACACACATACCATGACAGACACAAAGTCATGCTGAGCAATCACACCATTACAGACCTTGCACACAGTCAGTGGCAGACTCATTCCACCTCACATAGTTGGTATGCAATGAGTACATGTGTGTGTGCATTGTGTCATAGGTAGGTACATGCTATTGGCCCTGGGCCTGCAGCATAGTGTTATGCTACCCTGCCCTTGGGACACATGTAATGTGATTGTACTTGCTCCTGTCAAACAGTTACACAGGGTGACTCATGGCATATTACCTATCTGCATAACATTCATTGATTCTAATGCTGGGTGGTTTACTCCAGGGTATGCTTATTTGTGGATAGGAACCTGTACCTCCAGCATGTGCTCTTTACTGGTGCCCAAAGGGTGAGGCCATAGGTCATTTAGGCTGGACAGATTTTGAGGTGTACCATGGTGGGTTTGGGCAACTGTATGGGTGTGTCATAACTCTGTATATCCAGCAGTGGTAACCTCTGTGTAGGTAGTATGAAAGGCACTCTATCTGTGGTTTTGTCAGTCACCTGCATAGGTAATGTGTTTGAGGGCATTATCACTGTTTGTTAGGTATGTCTGTGTCCTTTTCCCTTGCTGTAGTTGTCATGGGAGGTACATACTGAGGACATTGTGAGGTGGAGGGACAGTGACCTACATTTCCTAGCTGACAACCATTTGTGATGACACGACCATGTACAGGGGTTACAAGACTAGTGTGCCACTGTGAATATCAAAGGGAGGCTATTGTACATTTGTTTCCCATGTTCCTTCTGACATCCAGTAGTAGGCAAACCCCCCATGTGGTTAGTGGTTAAGTGTTTTGGAATGGGGTATGGTCCAGTATCCACATGGTGTTCAGTCCATGCCTTTGTCACCAGGCACCTGTTGCAATACATCTGCACATGTGCCTCTCTCAGGAAAATATATATATATATATATATATATATATATATATATATATATATTTTACAAGAGAGAGAGAGAGAGATATTCATATACATACATATCTCTAGACATTCATATCTGTCTGTATATGTGTATGTATATATATCTATATATGTATGTGTCTATTACATATATATGTATATACATATTCTATCTATCTATCTATATATGTCTATCATTTATACATACCTCATTTATGTACACATATATGTATATATATATATATATATATATATATATATATATATATATATATATATATATATATATATATATATATATATATATATATATAAAATATACTATATATATATATATATATATATATATATATATATATATATATAATTTTTTTATTTACACATAAATACACACACTAACATACTGCTAAACATCCATTACTGACAACCTACATTGTAGTGTACAAACCTACATTGATATGTGCACATAGCAACCTTCAACTACATATGTATGTCCAGCCTTCACTAACAGTTGCAGTATGTCCCTTGCCCTATGCACATCTTCATATAATATAGATACAGACTGCTAACACATATGGAGGGGTTTACAGTATGTAGATTATTAGATTATGTAGTTTACATTACCTTTGTTTCTGACTGCTTTTTGGATGGCTTTGCTGGGTGGCTTGCTTTCTGGCTGTGTGCCCTTTCTGCTGGCTGGTTGCTGCTGGCTGTTGCTGCATATGGTTTGCTGCTGGTTTGCTGCTGTCTTGATGTTTTTTTTTATTTTTTTTGGTCTCTCTCTCTCTCTCTCCCTCCAGTTGCTGCAATGATATTATTGCATGTGTGGACTGGGAGTACAGGCTGCTTTTTTAGGTATCTGCACATGTGCATGTGATGGCCTCTGCACCAATTGTTAGCCAGCATTTACTAATTGCATGCAGCCTGCTGTGTGGTAATTGCAGTTCTCACTGTGATTTCAGGACAGTGCTATAAAATGTTAGGTTAGGTAGGCATAGCCCTTTCAGTTTTTCAAGGTGGGGACCATGCTGGTTTGCTGTGGACACTGTTCTGTGAGTGTAAAGGTTGGTATGTCTCTCATATCTAAGGCTGTGTTGTAGGCACTGAAATGCATGTTGTACTGAAACCTGACTGTTGCTTCTTCCAGTTCATTCTTCTCAGTGTGTATGTTAACTCACACCTAATAATACTAATACTGTTTACATGGGAGTATGTACTTTCCTGTAGATTAACTTGTATACAACAGTAGCTCTTGCAATTTGTTGCTATGGCTTCACTATTTAGCCTTTACATTCACTCCTTGAAGGCCTGCTATGTGTCTTTACTGGAATGTGTTGCTATGTTCCTATTTTCCATCTAATCAGTTTAGAAATTAAGAAACAAAAAGTATAGTCATTGAGTGTGGCCATTTTTTTGTTATGTGTAAGACTTAAAATGCCAAATATTATGGATTTCAGTGAAATAAATTTTATCTGAGCTATGTAATAGTATCTGCAAAATAAGAAGAAGCCTTGAGGTAGGCAATCGTAAGCTTGATCTTATTTGAAAACAATCAGAAAAGAAGGCATGGGCAACACAAAAGGTGAGCAGTGCAGCAAATTTGATAAGAACTGCAGTAGTAAGGTAAACACAATAGCACACACAAGAGAAGCACATTATCACATGTTAGCAGAAAGTCTAGAATAGGACATACTAGGTTAGGTGGGAAGTTCAGAAGTAGGTGATATCATAGGTTCATAGGTAGGTACTAGGCTATTGGCCCTAGGGCCTATATAAGCCTAGCCAAACAGTACACTGGCTTTTGCCACCAAAGAAAATTATTTTCCTGTGTCCCTGTCGAGCAGAGCCACAGAAGTGATCCCCGTGGAGAATTTCCTATCTCCCATCTAATCAAGATTTTTCATGAAGAGTGCTAATGAGGAGCTTTGTTTGATATAGATAGGTAGCTTGTTCCAGAGTATGGGAAGTCTCTGAGACAGGAATCTATCCCTCCAGCATGTTCTGTTTATTGTGGTGAAAATGTTTAGGTCCCTACAGCATGTAGCTCGGAGGGATTGGGATTTCTTTACATGGAGCATGTCCAACAGCTCTGGGTTTGACATAGCTTTGTATGTTAGGCAGAGATCGCATCTGAGTAGGCGATATGCGACAGAGTAAAGCTGGAGTTTTTTTGAGACAGTCTGCGTAGGGCATCTGTTTGAGGCTAGAAATCCTCTTTGTGAGGTATTTCTGTGGCCTTTCCAGTTGTTGTAGATGTCTTGTGAGGTACATACCAAAAGGGGTGTTGTACTCTATAATGGGTCTAATGAGTGATGAGTAGAGGGGAACAATGACCTCTTTCTTCCTGGATAAGAAACCTTTTGTGATGAGGTGTGCCACGTAGAAGGATTTTCTGACTACTGTGACGATGTGATTATCAAAAGAGAGACTACTGTCCACCTGTGTCCCAAGGTCTCATCACACTTTCGGTGTTAAGTAGACTACGCCTATGTGGTAGTTCATGGGTACAGAGTTTTTACCAAAAGGGATGACAATGCACTTTTTGGCATTGAGATTAAGGCCATGGCTTTGACACCAGGCATCTGTCTCAGTGAGGCCCTTTTGTAGCATGTCCACATCATTAGGAGTTTTGATTATGGCTCCTAGTTTGCAGTCATCTGTGAACTTTGTTAGCCAAAGACCTTCTCTGTTAGCCTGTACTTCAGAGAAGTAGATACCAAACAGGAGAGGACCTAGGACTGAACCCTGTGGTACTCCACTTGTCACTGGTCTGAAGTTGGATTTAGAGTCTGCTAACTTTCACAGTGTGGGTTCTGTCAGTGAGCTAGTTGGCAACCCATCTTGTGACATAGGGATTTATACCCATCATAGAATAAAGCAATTCTTGAGTAATCTGTTGTTTTTATATACAGGCCAAATACAACAAAATGCTATAAAAAGGAATACAATTGTTTGTAAGTAGACAGATACTTGTGTCAAAGTACAAATGTGTATGAAAAGGACAAATGCAGCTAGAGTTACCACCCATCCCTCTTTGTGAGGGACAGTACCTTTTTGGGCAGTTGTGTCCTGTGAAAAAAAACCTGAAAAATCACAAATGTGTGATTTTAGGCTAAAAAATATTTCCAAAGTTGTTTTAATAGTTGCATAAAACTGTTATTTTGTATATGAAACACCTAAATGTTATATGAAATAACATAAGCAACTCAAATGCTACAAGAATAAGTTTTTATTTTGGCAAAAAAAATGAAGCTGTATCCTTTGCACTTTTTTTGGGTATGTTTTGCTCACATTTCTACCAAAAAAGCCAAACTTTGGGCATTTGAAAAGTTAGCAACCCTAAAGCAGAGTTAATATACTGATTTATTTGTAAAAAGTAAATAAACTACATCACAGAGACCCCTTTTCAGACACTACATTTATACCTCTCAACTGTTCAAATTTTTGCCTCATATTTTTGGTCTGTTCCTCATAAAATTTGTGGTTATCTGGATTTTTGTGGCAAATTAGTGAGAACTGAATTCACTAAGTAATGACAGACATTAGAGTTTCAAAATTCATTTCCTTTAGATAATACACAAGAGCTTTTATTCTGACGACATTTATGGTTTATAAGTCCAATATTTAAAATTAAACATTATTTTGAGGCTTTGTTCCTCCATTAGTTTAGGGTTTTGTCAAGGTGCAAACATATCTATCAAAAGTACAAATGCAGCAGAACTAATATATTGATTTATTTGTAAAGGTAAATAGACTACATCACTGGGACACTTTTTCAGCCACTACCTTATATTAACAAAATAAAACAATAACAAAAATAAAACTAAAATTCAGATGATATTATGATTACTCACAGTACTAGACTCATTGATACATAATACTGTGGTCATTTCTTATGAAAGTATTGACTAAAATGTCTATATATGATTCAAAAAGTAAGGGTAAATTTATCAGGAAATATATCCACTGTAGATATGAAGATAGAGAGGTCATTTAAAACTTTCAAACCTAGATCCAATTTGGGGAGAAATCTCTAGGCCTAGAGTTCATGGGGTCAACATTATTGAATGTCTAAAAGTAAAAGGCAGCTTTCTTCTTCAGAAGACAATTACCAAGTAAATGGTTTTCCACATCAAGGGGCACCAGATTTGTCAGTCCCTATCACAGACACAAACAGAAGGTTAGATAACAAATTATAAGTACTATTTCCAATGCATTATTAATTTAAGATTAGTGGAACAGGCACAGCATGTTTTCATTACACTAGGCCCCAAGTTTTCACAAATAAAAATTGTAACTTGGGAACAAATACTTTTTTTTAAATTTTGTCTTACAGTTTTGTTGAAAAACACAATATCACATTCATACTAATTGTAAATTCTTGGATTAGTTGACCTTCAGAGTTTTAGGATGGTAGATATTACTGCAATTTAATAGGACTATAGTTAGTATATTCATTTTAGATTAGACCAATGATTGAGTATGACCTGGTGTCATAACTCACAACTTCTTTGTATATAAAATGTGGACACAGACTGAAAAAATGGGGGACAAAGGCCCAAAAATAGGGACAGACTTTAAATATTACTCTTATAAGCTTAGAAAGTTGCTAGAGTAACAGGGTTTGTGTTAACATGTTTTTTTCTGAAGGCTATGAAGTCTGAAACTCAAACGCATGTCATTATTTAGTGACATAATTCCTCAGATCATCCCAGTGATTTTCCAGAAAACCACACATTTAGGAGGAATAGACCAAACATATGAGGCAAAAATCTGGACATTCTGCAAACATTTGGACAGTTGAGAGGCATGCCTGATGTTTTGCTTTTATACTAAAAGGAACTCTTGAAACATAAGCTTATTCGAAAAAAATTTAATAGGAAAATACCATTTGATCTGCCAGAACCTTTAATTTAAAGTCACAGATACATATCTTGTAGGATATGCTTAAATTTTAAGGCCTTCAATGAGCCAGTTCTCAGAACTATTTTGTGGTCTAAGCTGCATGATCAGGTTAAGGATTTAAGTAAAAGAATATTTCCTTTCATCTTTCTTCGATAAAGTAATCTATGAGGAGTACATTTAGGCTCAGTCTTATAGTCAGCCACTGGGCTGGAATGAATCTCCTTTAAAATTAAGATCCCATTTGATTAGTGTGTGAGTCATGAAGTGTTTTCACATTTGTTATGGAGTCTGTGTTCTTTGTTGGTTGTTAGGCCCAAACACAAGTAAAAATTAAACAATGAAGCAATGTAATACTGGAAAGATAAACAAGTAAGCTGGATCACATGCTAAAGGTGTATATTCAAACCATACTCAAATGTATATGGCAGAAAATATAAATAGCATGCTTGGAAATGAATATCTCTGCTGCATGACCTGATACAGTAAGATCCTGTTGCCCTACACATAGGGGAAACTCAAAACCACGTTTTAGAGCTTATTTTGATGCTTTTAATAGCAACAGTTGTTTATAAATAATGAAATACTACCAGAACAATTGGCATTATCTAACACAGGTGCTTTTAGACAAGTCTCTAAGCAAGAAAAGGGTATAGTTGTGTTTGATGATTCCACATTAAAACCATTACAGATAATTCTATTGACTTTTGAATTTATTGAAATAAAAAGACAAGGTTAAAGTCATAAGTTTAAAAACAACCAAAAATACTCAATAGAAGACTATAAATAACTGAAAAAACAATGCAAATTCCAAACTGATGAAATTTAATGGAGTAAACAGTCTTAGCACCTCGGCCACAACAGCCTTCAAAGAGTACAAGAATTTTGTGAAAGCACACTCCCTTATATTAAGCAAGTAATTAATCAATCAAACATAATTGAAGACATAATAAGACTATTAGTCCTGAAATAAAGTTAACAGCACATAATAGCAACTCCATTTAAACATAAATGCATAAAATACAATATATTCATACTGACAAAAATTAATGTAAGTACCTCCAATTAACTACTTTATTTAAGCCCATTGGTGATAATGTATTAAATTTTAGTATAAAAACAGTTTCCTTATATAATAAAATATTTTTAAGCAATTTATCATCTCCCTTTTTAACAAAAACTTGTTCTAAAATAGTAGCCTGTAATAAATTAACATTACAACTATGTTTTTTCATAAAGTGCAGTGCTACAGGACTCTCTAACATTCCCCTTTTAATGTCCTGAATATGTTCCTACAGCCTAATTCTGAATTTTCTTTTAGTTTCCCCAATATAGAATAGGTTACGGGGACATTTCAGACAATAAATCACACCTGATGTATAACATGAGAAGCAACTATGTGGTCTAAATCTTTTCCTATTTATTCTGGAAAAACTTAATTTAATATGGGGACATACATTACAATTATCACATGGTATAGTCCCATGAGTAGACAATGAAAAGCTCAATTTACTTGCTGGAGAAACATAATATGCTTTAACTAATTTGTCCCCTAAATGCTGTCCTCTCTTATAGGCAACATGGGAAACATCAGAAATAAGTTTACATATAAACTCATCTTGCAACAAAAATTTCCAATAATATTTAATAAGATCCCAAATTTTATTACTTAAAAGATTAAAAGTGGTAACAAAAAAGATTTTTTGTTGTTGTTGTTTAACTGCTCTCTTAGATTTCATAGTCTTAAAATTGACTCTCCCAACTTCTATACTATGATTTTGGTTTCTGCTGTTAACTTCCCCATCCAAATTAAATTTTAATAACTTATCAATTGATTCACAAATTAAGTCTATACTATAACCCCTTTGTAGAAACATATTTATTGATCTGTTTCTACAAATCAAGACCATCATTACAAAATCTCGATAATCGAATAATTTCTCCATAGGGTAAAGATTTCAACATATGAGGCGGACGGCAACTTGTCCCAAATAAATATTGGTTACCATCCACAAATTTTCGATGGCCAGTAGTAGAAATAAGTCCATCCTTCTCTTCTGACAAGCAAATATCTAAAAAATGCACTTTAGTTCCAAACTGTAAACCATCAAATTTAATATTATAAATATTATTAATTTCTGAAACAAGGGTAGGTACCAAATCTGATCCCTCCTGCACAAAAAAATCAAATCATCGATGTAACGAAAATAAAACAAAACATTTTGTTGAACAAATGTATTAGTATAAATATATTCTAACTCAAATTTAGCCATAAACAGGTTTGCATACATGGGAGCAAAAAGTGCCCCCATGGCTGTCCCCCTTAATTGATGGTAAATCACTTCATTAAAACTAAAACAATTATTCAATAAACAGAAATGAACTAAATCAATAATATAACATGAACTAGGGCTATCTCCCAAAAAGTAATATAATGCTTGTATTCCATCATTATGACTGATATTAGTATATAAACTAACAACATCCAAAGTAACCGAAAACATATTTTCTGTCCATGAAATATGGGATATTTTTTCAATAAAATCAAAAGAATCTTTAATATAAGAATCAATTTTTTCTACAAAAGGTAACAAATAACCATGCATAACAATACCAACATTCTGAAGAAAATAGTTTACAGCAGAAACAATAGGACAACCCGGAGGGTTCATCAAATTTTTATGAAGTTTAGGGAGACAATAGAAAGTAGCTAGTTGGCAACGTTCCACATTAAATTTAGTATTGAGATCTTTTGTACAAAAATAACCTAAACGTACACCCTTCTCAATTAATGAGGTAAACTCTTTCATAGCATTCAAATACTTTGCAACCTCACTTATTTCATAAGTTGAAACATCATTTAAATGTTGCATACACATGTTATAATATTGAGTATAATGAAGTAAAACAATTTTATTGCCTTTATCAGCAGGCTTAATAATTAAATAATTTCTATTCATAAGCTTTTTTAAAGCATGCCATTCATTCTTGGTCATATTAAAATGCCAAGAATTACTATCACATGTATCAACAAGTTCTTGTACAGAAAAATGAACCATTTCTGAAAACTGTATAATTGTATTATTGATATAAGGAGGTATACATTTACTACGAAAGTCTATACCTGCAGTATTTAACAATGAGTACGCATTAGGAGAAGTAAAAGAATCAACATAGTCAGATAAACAAGAAAAAATTGTTAGTTTCAGGACTATGTTCACAATCATGTATATTCACCCGCTCATCCCCTTGTGCGAAAAAACATTTCAAGTGCAATTTTCTAACAAATTTAAAAATTTCTTGTTTAATTAAATAATTCCTATGTATGACAGTCGGTACAAATTTTAAACCCAAGTGAAGAACAGCTATTTCCTTATCAGTTAAGGTAAAACTAGATAAATTAACTACATTAGATACAAAACCAGATGTAGAAACAATGTTACTATTATTCATATTAGTTCCATCTACCTCATTTAAATGTTTGTTTAGATTGTCCCTCACGTGTCAGAGAACTGAAACCAGTTCCTTTCTTCTTATTTCCTCTTTTGGTATTTGCTTCATTCTGATGAAAATGTTGTTGATGTACTTCAGGTTCTTGTGCATTAGGTAATGGTGGGAAATCATGTATTTCTCCCTCTGAATCAGTAGTGAAACCTGCACCATCAGAGGAAGCAAAGGAAACAGATAATTGTTTCTTGTTGTTTCTTTTCACCATTTGTCCTGACCGGAAAATATGTTTATTTCTCCAGAGGAAAGCCCGCCCATTACCATAATCACAAATGTCTCTCTTAATTTTAGTAGATTTAAGGTGAACCTGTTCACTTTCGTATTTATTTAATTTTTCCTTAAGATTTTTGAAGATGTCATTGATTTTAAGGTCCCCTATTTGACTCAATAACTTTGAATGCATTTCATGTAATTCATTTTTAAGTTTCATATGTAACAATTTCTCCCTTTCCACTAAGATGTTAACCCATTCCATAGCACAAGTGTGTGCTGCAGCTAACCATCGATCTTTAAACATTAAGTCATTGGTATCCAAGATATCAAAGGGAGTTGCTGGGCTTTTAAATGCTCTTAACCCTCGGGGAACAATATTTAATTTAGTATACCTGATCAATCCCAAGAGATTAAAATGGCAACGTGTCTCTCGAAAGATTAATTTTTCAAAACTATCCACATTGTCCTGTATTTCCTGAGAAAACATGCCAGAAGAATTACTACAGAGTGCTCCAAATGAGTTATGGTATTGCTGCTTTCTATCTTCCATAAATTTAAAAGTGCAGTCAGCAGAGATAGACTCACCATTAGATAAGCATGTAGATTTCGCACTTGTTGGAATGCCAGTAACACCTGTAGACTGGGAGGAAACCATTGGAGCCTGGGCACCAGCTGGAACAGTTGTCACATGAAGAGCATGAGGAACGACTGTAGAAACAGAAGCTGATGAACCATGAATAACAAAATTATCCATAGTCTTCTGCAAGACCATACCCGATGCACCTAAAATTCCCGAACCACCAGGAATCGGAGGGGTAGTGGTACCATTACTAGCAAGAGAAGAGTCTTTCTGGAAGACTCTGGGAATGTTCAGCAAGGAATCCGAATCCATAAATCCAAAAACAACCAAAAAAATTGTCAGTAGGAGACTATAAATAACTGAAAAAACAATGCAAATTCCAAACTGATGAAATTAAAGTCATAGGTTTACCAGGGCTTAAAATATTGAATATTTCTGATTTGATTAAAAATGATTTGCTCCTCAGGTGAAATCTGCTTGTATTATTGTACACACAGGTGTTAAAGACTTGGGTGATTTAAAGTTTAAACCACATGAAAAGACTTACAGAAAAAATAGCACATTGTTTGAAAGGATGCAAAGTCAATGTGATATTAAATGAAATAATCTTCCATTGCAAAGTTTAACTGTTTATAAATTTACTTTGGCAAAGTTTTATAATAATTGTCTGTAACAGTAGTGTACCAAGAACTCTGATAAAGTTAGAAATTAATGGGAGAAGACAACCTCTGAAAGCTTTGTAGATGTTTTTAAGGTAATGCATAAAATTTGTTGAGCAAAAAAGGATGAGCTGACAGCAATTATTATCTTATTTAATATCAGAATGATAACAATAAAAGCACAAAATTCAACACTTATCCATTTACCTGATTTAAAAATATATGAGTGTGAGTGTAAAGGTAAATCTGGGAGAGGTATGTTTATACTAATCCATCATATCAATCAAGGTCAATCTTTCCTGAAAATAAACTACAAACTTTGAAAATAGTGGGCAGGATTCACGATGGCTTGCATGGAGTCTAAGAATAGTGTAAGACTCCATGCAGCCATAGCGATCCAGGAACAGCCTGTATTTGCATGTAAGAGAGCTCCTAAAATGGCTCTTACACGGACAGGGCGTGGATATGCTAATTACCTCACTTGCAATTGAAAGGCATGCAAATGAGGTAATTTTGCGATCAAGGAAGCAGAAACCTGCCAGTGTAAGAGCCGTGTTATCTGCAGAAATGTACTCAGTTGACAACTGAGTACCGTTCTGCAAATAACACAATGGAGCCTTGCCAGCTCCAAATAAAGGTTGCATATGTTCCAGGCAGCATGCCAATGGCCAAATATGTGGCCACTGGCAACGTACCTCGATGCAAAAATGAAATAAATTTTTTTCCGGCGATTGCTGATGTTTAAACATAGCGCAGCTCCGTGCAAACGGGCTGCACTATAAAAAAACAGAAAAATTAAAATTTAAAACCCACAAACGTGGGTTTTATGCAAAGCATGAATTTACAATGTAAGGGAATAGCAGGCTGAAAACAACATGGCCACCGAGTAGGGGTTGCTAAGGGGGGAAGCTGAGTGTAAGACATGTAACTAAGCATTAGTAGGCAATCCTATGTAAATGAGTGTTAGGATAGTGAATCGCACTGTCACATAGCAAATGAGCACATTCCCTGGAGTGTAGGAGTAGGATAAGGGGGAGTAACAGAGTAGGAGACAGCTGACTTCACAGGGGGTATGTATGAAAGAAATTAAGCTCATTGGAGCACAGTGGCATGTGAAAGATGTCAGTCACACATCATGGAAAGAGGTGTGTCAACAAGTAGGCATGGGAAAGCCAAGAAATGGAAGGTGTACACTATGGATAACACCAAAGTTTTTTGCTGGGCGTGCATGCGTGTGTGTGCACACTGGAAAGCTCGAGTAAGATAGAGTGCAAGCGTGTAAGCGTGAGTGCACGTGTTTAAGGCAGAGTAAGCATGTCGGAGCCTGTTTAAAGACCTGTAAGCTTGTTTGCACTGGTGTGTGCGCGTTTTAACCCGAATAAGCAAATTCTAGTCCGTCTAAGCATGTGTGCGCACATGTTAGCCGCTGTGAGCGTGTTTGCGCTTGTATGCACGTCTCTCCCCCCTGAGGAAACAGAAAGGAAAAAGGAAGCAGAAGAAATAGTAGGAAGCTAGCAGGGAATACTGGCAGAGCTAGCAGGTGAAAACAATCAGAAGCAGGCAATTACACAGGCAGAACAGCAGCCCAGCCCAGCACTTAAAACTCTGTAAACAACAGTGCAGTATGTTTCTCTCAAGAGACACTGCAACAGAGGAGTAAGCTATTAAAAGTGAAAACTGAAAAAGCTTCACTCAGACCAAAAATGCTAGGGGCTGCCATAGCTGTTATAAGGAGACATATGCAACATGCTGAGGGTGGTGACTATGCAAATGCTGCCGGACAACCCACAGTGAGGAGATGGAGAAGAGTGTACAGGCCCAGGGTCACCTACCAGGGGTTACATGAGCTAGAGATAGTGGAGCGCTATAGAGTGGACAGAGACCTCCTACAGCAAATTGTTGAGCTGTGCAGGCCACGCCTCACACACAGAACCAACAGAGGGGAACCCATCCCAGTGGAAACCAAGGTATGTGTTGGCCTAAGAATACTAGCAACAGGTACCTTCAGAGACCAACTGGTGATATGATGGGGATATCACAGGCATCAGCATCCAGGGTACTGCACCAGTTCCTGGATACCATGTCAGCACATATCGGTGATTATGTATATTTCTCCAATTCCCGTGAGGTATTGGTCAGCAATATGCGTCTCTTCCAGCAAATAGCAGAATATCCTGAGGTAGTAGGTGCAATAGACTGCACGCATATATGCATCAAAGCACCAGCTGGTGAGCAGGGTAGGGCCTACATTAACCGCAAGGGTTTCCCCTCCATCAACTGCCAGGTTGTGTGTGATGCCCAGGGCATAATAATGAATGTGTGTGCTGGCTGCCCTGGAAGCTACCATGATTCCCATATCTGGCATTTGACGCAGCTGTACCAGACATTTGCTAATGGGACATCTCACATGGTCACTTAGTGGGAGATGCTGGCTACACACTGGAGCCGTGGCTGATGACACCCATCAGAAATGCACACACACCTGAACAAGAATGCCATAATGAGGCACACGCACAAACACGAAATTTAATCGAGCATGTGTTTGGGTTGCTCAAGTCAGGGTTCCGGTGACTGGACACATCTGGTGGAGCCTTGCAGTACTCACCAACTACATGTACCCAAATTGTCATGGTATGTACTATGCTACATAATATGATTCTGCGAAAACAGCTGCAGCAGGACCAGCATAGGGCTGGGCCAAACTGCCTCCCACCATTGCCAAGGCCATCACAGCCAGAGCGTGACTCAGAGGAGGAACAACCTGAGCCTGCCCCAGTAGGCAGAAGGAGGCGTGCCCATTATGCCTTGGCCTTGGCAAAGAGGTAACGCATAGCACATACACTGGCTCAGTAGGAACCCTGGAAATGATACCTCTCTCTGACTCACACATATAGTAAAAGGGATGCCTAAGTTGACACAACCTGCTTTCAAACATGTACAGGGAGTGTAGTATGTACATCCAACATAGACAGCCCTGCAGCACCACCTGAGGCATGATTGCCATGTGTTAAGCAATGTAACACCATGTAGTATATGCAAACTTGATGACCCTGACTAACATCCTACCCTCACCAAGCATGATGCCACAATATGAAGACAAGATGATCAATTACAATAATTGGCTTAAGTATTGCTGTTAGTCAAAGGGGATCCAATGCCTGTCAGCCTGGGATGACATGCTGAGCAAGACACGATGCTCCACATACTAGGGATGGCTTGCACCTATCACTCCTGGCCTTTTGGATACTGGCAAAGCCTGTTGTCACCCCCACAGTGCCTTGAATAGGTAAGGCTCAAAACACAAACCCACCTCCATAGGTATCACAAGGGATAAGAACCTAGAAGTAATGCTACCCAATGCCAGAAGTCTAAACTGCAAGATGCATGCAGTCCAAACTCTCCTCAGCATGGAGAATGTTGATACCTGTTCTGTAACACAAACCTGGGTTAAGGCTCACAAGAGCACCATAACACTACCAGGTTACACCTCATACCATGCTTTACAGCCCCAAAACATGGAACAAACTACAAAAGGAGGGTGACTATCAATAATTGTCAAGGATAACCACACCCCCAGGTTGGTGCCACAGCAAGAAGCAGCATGGACTATCAACTGGCAAGTAACAGTGGCTAAAGCTGCCTCCCAGTTTGTAGCCTGCTAAAGACCACCCTCCTAACTCCAGGAACCGCACTTGGCCTACTTGAGAACACATGAAAATATCAAGGTCTCTCCAAACAACATTATATTGGGCGACTGAAAATACTCAAACATAGACTGAGAGCATTATTCTAGCTCCAACACCCTAGGCCAAAGGTTCCTAGAATTCATAAACCAAAATGCTATGGAACAACTTACCACTCCCACAAGAGGGGTAAGCATACTGGATGTGATAATCAGCAACATGGGTACTCTATGCCCAAGATGAGAAGTGTATCCCTCACTGGTAAGATCAGACCATAGAGTAATCTCACTGGATATTCACATACTGACCCCAGTCCCTGGGCAGAAAACCACAGTGAAAAACATGTGTAAAGCAAATGTTGCATTCCTCCAAACTGAGGTGGAATCCATTAATGGCCTTGTGCCTGTGGAAAATATGGGCCAGACCTCAGAACCCTTTATAAATGCATTCTATGAACACATTCAGGAATGCATGGATTATGCAATTCCAAATAAAACCAAGACCCAATCCCATACACACAGGCATCTGGCCTGGTGGACCCCAGCCATTACCAAACCATGCAAGAGAAGGAGGAAGCTACTACATGATAGAGCAAAACCCAAAAAGGGAAGTAATCTCTGATCAGTATTATGGCAAAAAACTATGGCCACACATAAAATCCTCTAAGGCCGGCTACAAGATGTTGAATCTGGGAATCTTGAGGCAATGTTACACCTGCCTCATGTACACAGACAACCCCTTCCTCCCCCCAACAAATACAAATATATGTGAGAAATGCAACTATTTAGCCAAACTGGAGGCTGAGCTCTCTCAACTCAGTACTGGCAAAACCAGTCAGGAGGAGAAGGTAACCACACACACCACAAACCCAGTCTCACATAGACCTATCACAACTGCAAACCAAACACATAAACACATAAAACATACTGGAGGCTCTAATTAAAAATCCAAAACAACAGAGGCCTCCAAAGCAGACACTCAAGCAACCACTAGCTCAAAACATGGCACATGCAACACATAGTTCACAAAGTCAGTGTGCCAAACAGTCACAGCCCTTAAGGCCAAACAACATGCCTGATACACTTGTAATAGGTGAATCCATAGTCAGACACAGTGATGTCCCACTCACCAGACTAAACAAGGAAAAGGTTACAGTAAGCTGCCTGTCGGGCACTAGAATCCGCCACATAACACAAGCACTCAGGTCACTCCAAAGCAAGTACAAATATGACTCAGTCATTGTCCATGCCGGTGTGAATGACCTGAGACATACCTCCCTGGACTACATGAAAAGAGACATAGAGGAGCTCTCTGATTATGTAGGCCAGGAGCAGCATCTTACCCTCACCAAGAATGATGCCACAGTACAAACACAAAATGATCAGCTTTAACAATTGGCTCAATTACTGGTGTCATTCTAAGGGGATCCAATGTCTGTCTGGTTGGGATGACATGCTTGACAAGCCATGCTGCTTTGCAAGGGATGGCTTGCACCTGTCACCCCTGGGCTTCCGGATATTGGCCAAGGCTCTTGCCACCTCCATAGTGCCTTTTTCAGGCAAGGCTAAAAAGACAAACCCACCGCCCTAGAAAACACAAGTGGAAAAAAACTAAGGGAAATGCTGCTCAAAGCCAGAAGTCTAAACCTCAAGATGCACACTCTCGAGGCCCTCCTCAGTATGGAGAACATCAATGTCTGTGCAGTGACTGAAACCTGGTTCAAGGCTCCTGAGAGCACCCCAGCACTACCAGGTTATACCTCATATCATGCTTTTCGGCCCCAAAACCTGGACCGAACCACAAAAGGAGGGGGAGTATCCATATTCAAAGATACCCACACCTCCAGTTTTGTGGCAACGCACGAAGCATCGGAGACCATCCATGTGCAACTAACCGTAGGCAAAACTGCCCTACAGTTTGTAGCATGCTACAGACCACCCTCTCAAACTCAGGAACCCCACTCAGCCTTCCTGAAGACACTGGAGAGTATGAATGTCTCTCCATATATCATCATATTGGGAGACTTCAACTACCCAAACATAGACTGGGAGCATTACTCAAGCCCCAACACCCTAGCCCAAAGGTTCCTAGAATTCATAAACTCAAATGTGATGGAACAACTAGTCACCACTCCCACAAGAGGAGATAATATACTAGATCTGATCATCACAAACATTGGGACACAATGCTCCACACTGGAAGTATACCCCTCATTGGTGAGTTCAGACCATAAATTAATCTCACTGGAAATCCACATCCCACCCCCACCTACTGCACAAAAGACCACAGTGAAGAATTTCTCAAAAGCCGACTTCACACTTCTTAAGACTGAAGTGATATCCGTCAAGGCCCCTGGGCCAGTGAAAACCACAGCCCACACCGCTGAATCCTTTATAAACATTTTCTACGGACACCTTCAAGAATGCATGGATCATGCAATCCCAAATAAAACCAAGACCCATTCCCCAAAAGGCAGGCATCCTGTCTGGTGGACCCCAGCCATTAACAAACTTTACAATAGGAGGAGGAAGCTACTACATGACAGAGCAAAATCCCTAAAAGGGAAGGCATCTCTGATCAGTACTAGCAAAAAACTACGATCACTCATAAAATCATCCAAGGCCAACTTAGACAAAAAAATCACAAAGGACACAAAAGACAATCACAAGGCCTTCTTTACTTATGTTAGAAACCTGGGTGGAAACTCCCAGATATCCTCAGAGTTAGTCCAAAATGACACAAAATACACTGAACCCACAGACATTGCCAACATTCTGGCAGACAGGTTCAGTGCAAATTTCTCCCCCCCAAAAGGAGAAATATCTATCCCAGCAGAGTGTAGCCTCCCTAACATCTCAGATGCCCAGGTGAGAGCCTCTCTCCAAAGCTAAAAACACAGCATTAATGGGACCAGACGGTGTCCCGGGTTGCGTGCTACATGAACACCAAGAGGAACTAAACCCGCACATAAGGCTGCTGTTTAATCTCAGCCTTACTACAGAATACATACCCAAAGAATGGTGTACAGCAACAGTGGCCCACTCCACAAAGGAGGTGCTTCTATGGACCCTGGAAATTACCGCCCCATAAGCTTGACGAGCCTGGTCTGCAAAGCTATGGAGAGGATCATTATGGAACTCATAAACAAAGACATTGGGGACCTACAGACACTGGATCCTACCCAATTTGGCTTTGTCAAGGGCAGATCCTGCCTTTTGAACCTGGTCAACTTTTTTTAAACAGTCACTAAGGCCATTGATGAGGGTAAGGCAGTTCACACCGCCTACCTTGACCTTGCAAAAGCCTTCAACACAATACCCCACTCGGGCATCATAGACAAGCTCACCAGCTCAAATGTAAACCCATATGTCATAAGATGGGTTGCAAACTGGCTCAAGGACAGAACCCACAAGGTCAGAATTGCTGGAGCCATGTCAGACTCTAAGTCAGTCACAAGCGGTGTCCCACAGGGCTCTGTCCTGGGACCCCTCTTGTTCGGCATTTATTTTTCCGAGGTGCAAGCAAACATAGGAGGATTGTGGCTGACAAAGTTTGCAGATGACTGCAGACTGGGTGCCATAATTGATACTCCAGCAGACACAAGCATCCTTCAGAAAGGCCTCAGAGAAATGGATAACTGGTGCCAGAGCCATGGCCTTAAACTGAATGCCAAAAAATGTATAGTCATACCCTTTGGGAGAAACAAGGTACCCACAAATTACCACATAGGTGGTAATCCATTAAGTATGGAAGAAGTAATCAGGGACCTAGGGACACAAGTTGACAGTAACCTCTCATTTGACACTCACATTGCCAAGGTGGTTAGGAAGACCTTCTATATTGGCCACCTTATCATGAAAGGATTCACATCTAGATCAAGAGAGGTCATTGTGCCCCTATACTCTTCTCTTATCAGGCCCATAATTGAGTACAATGCCCCATTTGGGATGTACCTTACTCGACACCTGCAGCAGTTAGAAAGACCCCAAAAGTACCTCACCAAGAGGATAAAAGGTCTCAAACATATGTCATATGCTGCCCGGCTGAAGAAACTCCAGCTCTGTTCAGTCGCATACCGCTTACTCAGAGGCGATCTATGCCTGACGTACAAGGCCATGTCCAATCCGGAATTAATGGACATGCTCCACCTCAGAAAATCCAAATCCATCAGAGCCACGAGAGCGAGAGATTTGAACCTCAACACTGAAATAAATAGGACGTGCTGGAGGGACAGATTCATAACCCAGAGGCTCCCTACACTCTGGAACAGAATCCCATGTTAGGCAGAGCCCCTCACTGACTCTCTTCAAGAGAAATCTTGATGAGTGGATGGGAGATTGTAGGTTTACACCGGGGGTCATCTCTGTGTCACTACTAGACAGAGGCACAGTAAACTAAACCCTAAATGGGCATAATATTCACATTTCAAGGGGTGGCGAAAGCCACACACACTCTGGCTAGGCTTATAAATGCCCTAGGGCAGAAAGCCTAGTATGAACCTATGTACCTATGAAGATACAAATTGTACAGGACACTAAGGATAATCACAAGGCTTTCTTAACTGATGGTAGGAACCTTGGTGGGAATTCACAGATATGCTCAGAATTACTCCAAAATTACAAACAATACACCAGACCCACACACATTGCCAACATCCAACCTGACAGGTTCAGTGCAAACCCCCTCCCCACCAAAAGGCCAAATATCTATCCCAGCAGAGTGCTGGCCCCCTGACATTGCAGATGCTGAGGTAACAGCCAGCGTCTCCAAAGCAAAGCACACAGTATTAATGGTACTAGATGGTGTCCTGGGCTGCGTCCAACATGAACTCCAAGAAGAATGGAACACCAAATAAAACTACTGCTCAGTCTCAGCCTTGCCACAGGATATGTACCTAAAGAGCAGTGTACAGCAACAGTGGTCCCTCTCCACAAAGGTGGTGCCTGAATGGATACTGCAAACTATCACCCCAGAATCCTGACTAGCTTGGTCTGCAATGCTATGGAAAGGATCATCATAGACCTCAGAAATAAAGATATTGGGGACCTACAGACACTGGACCCTACCCAGTGTGGCTTTCTTAAGGGCAGATCCTGCCCCTTAAACATGTTTGACTCATTTGAAACAGTCACCAAGGCCATTGATGAGGGAATGTGGTCCACACAGCCTATCTGGACCTTGCAAAAGCCTTCCATACAATACCCCACTTGTTCATTATAGATAAGCTCACCAGCTTAAATATAAACCCCTATTTAAGTAGATGGGTTGCAGACCAGCTCAAGGACAGAACTAACATGGTTAGAAATGCTGCAGCCATGTCAGACTACAAACCAGCTACAACTGGCATCCCACAAGGCTCGGTCCTGGGACCTCCCTTGTTTGGTATATATTTCCCAGATGTACAGGCCAACATGGAAGGACTGTGTCTGAACAAGTTTGCAGATGACTACAAACTGGGCACCATATCTGACCCTCCAACTGACACAAGCATCCTACAAAAGGGCCTCATAGAAACAGACAACTGGTGCCAGAGCCATGTCATCAAGCTAAATGCAGAAAAGTGTACAGTCATCCCTTTGGACAAACAGTAAGTGCCCACCAATTACCACATAGGTGTTAACCCATTAAGTACTTTAGAAGTAATAAGAGACCTGGAGACACAAGTTGATAGAAATCTTGCATTTGACAACCATGTGGCCGTAGTGGTTAGAGAAACATATCATATACCCACCTAATCATGAAGGTATTCACATCTAGATCAGGAGAGGTCATCGTGCCTCTTCAGTCATCCTTCATCAGGCTCACAATTGAGTACAATGGCCCTTGTGGGATGTACCTTAGCAGACACCTCCAGCAACTGGAAAGACCCCAAAAGTACCTCACCAGGAGGATCAAAGGGCTCTAACAGATGCCATGTGTTGCCTGATTAAACAAACCGCAGCTCCACACAGTGCCATACTGCCTGCCCAGAGGTGATCTGTGCCTGATGTATAAAGCCATGTCCAAGCTGGAATCAATGCACATGCTGCACCTTGTAAAATCTGAATGCCAGTGAGCTATGCACATGAGAGACCTGAACCTCAGCACTGACATAAATAGGACATGCTGTAGTGATTGATCCATAACCCAGAAGCTCCCTCCACTCTTGAGTAAACTCCCAGTCCAGGTTAGCCAGAGAGTCCCTCATTGACTCTCTTCAAGAGGAATCTTGATGAGTGGATGGGAGATGGTAGGTTTACCCTGGGTATCACTTTTATGTCACAGGTAGACAGAGGCACAGTATACTAACCTTGAAAAATGTCATGGCAAACTCCAGTTAAAATGTGTGTTGAAGGACAAACACACTCTCTGACTAGCATTAGAAATGGCCTAGGGCACATAGCCTAGTGTTTGTCAATGTCCACCCATGTTGTGGAATACACTACTAATGTTGGACAAGCTTGGTTTAAGTAGTCCATAGCTGAACAAAATGCAACATGGTTATATTTGCACAACTGGCCCTTAACCAGTTTGGTGTGCTCAGTATGAATATTTAAAGCAGTGATAGGAATGAAACCCAGGATACTGCCCACCACAGTGAAAGTACTGAACTAGTACACTACACGATATTACAGTGTTTGGTCAGTATGAAAAAATGTTGACAACTGTATGCAAACTATCCAATGGAAACCCTGCAGGCACAGCATAATCCCTGTTGGGTTCAGACACAAAGCAGTTGGGCAGTAAGAACACAATATGACTTCCAACACACAACTATAAATGTGAAATACTGTTGAAGTTTACACACAACCACAAATGTGGTGGACCTCAGATCTCAACATATGGAAAGGTCGCACTGGGCATGCTCGCATACTTTGATAAATGAGACATATGTCAAGCAACAAGCCATGGAAAGCCTGAACTGGGCATGCTCACACACAGGCCATGTCTCAGTATAGCAGTTGGCCACACATATCTGGCATTTGTATGTGTTAAGCCAGGAACCTCCCATAATACAGCAATCTGCCCAGTGCACACAGTTAAATGACAACAGAGACATAAGTAATATAGTGGATCCCTCTCATATTCAAACATCTTCCACAGATACACAAGTTGTTCATAGAAACAGGGAAAGCTATGGCAATAAAGACCTGCAAACAGTTTATCAGCAACAAATATTGTGCATCTGAAACTTAAACATATATGTGTAGAGGTCAATACTAGGCTGTTTGCCCTAGGGAATACATAAGCTTAGCCAGAGTGTATTTGGCGTCTGCCTCCCCAGTACAGTAGGCTACTGTGCCTCTGTAAAGTAGGTCACAGAAGGCACCATTTAAGGCTAGTGTGCTGTGCTTCCATCAAGCAGGGACACAGTAGAGATCCCAGGGGTTGAATTTGCAATGTCACATCCATGTGGCTGGAGTTTGCTGGAAGAGGGTTGGCAAGGAGTTATAACATTAATTGGGATTCAATTCCAGACTGAGGGGAGCCTTATCTGCAGTGTCTGGACAATTTCACTGTCAACACTTGCAAGTGATGATTTTGAGGGATTGAATTGTCTTACCAATACTGTTTAGAGATGTCCTCCCTCTGTGGGATATTGCTCTGTAATGTATTAGCTCCCTCCTTCTGTTGTACAGCTTATATATGGCTGGTGTAAACCAGACAGGTCTCCTGTTGTGGAGGAGTCTTGGTTTTATTTGGGATAGCATGATCAATGCAAACCTTAGAGATGCTCATAGAATGCATTTGTCAAGGGTTCTGCAGATTGGCCTGTATAATCCTCCAGCATGGGTCCATTGAAGTATTCCACCCCAATCTTCACAAGTGCAAAGTCTGCTATTGATAAATACTTTATTTGCAGTGATTTCCTTGCCTGGGGGTGGGGATGGGATATGGATGTCCAGGAAAAGTTGGTTATGGTCAGATATTAAAAATGGTGGTCTATCTCTGGTATGGAACATAGAGTCCCCATGTTGCTGATGGTCAGGTCCAATATGTATTCTCCCTTGTGGCTGTGGTGATTGGTCTTGCCATAGCACATGGATTCACAAATTGTAGTGGCTGTAGGGTGATGTTGTTGAGGCCTGAGTAGTTCCCCCACTCAATATTCCTGTACCTGAAGTTAACCACTATAATGGTGTATGTGAACACCTTCATATCCTACACTGTTCCCAGGGAAGCCAAGTGTGGTTCCTGGATATGGAAGGGGTGGTCTGAACTGGTTGTGTTGTGTGTTACAAGTCCTGTGGTCACAAAGCATGGTATAAAACATAACCTGGCAGTGCTGATGTGCATATGTGACCCTGAATTAGGCGTCTGTTAATGCATATATATGCTATCCCCCATACTGATGGATAGTAATAGATGTACATACCTCTTTCTAAATAATGATGTCAGCACCCTATAAATACTGCAGGAGAAAAAAGGACAACCAGTAATTCGAATAGTGTGCTCCGCTAATGCATCTCTATCAAGTGTCATAACATAGTCAGGTAGGGGTTTGAATCCTGCAAATTCTCAGTGTGTGTGTTTGGGGTGGAGAGACAGGGTGCGTGCTAACCTCTTTGAAAGGGATGGCCCTTTTGGCAACTGGAAGAACACATTACACGATGTACATTCCTCTTTGTAAACACTGATGATGTCAGCACCCTATAAGTAAAGCAGGAGAAGGAAAACCTCCCAGTAATGCGAATAGTGCGCTCTGCTAATGTATCTCTCTCTCTCAAGTGTCATAACATAGTTAAGTAGGGGTTTGAATCCTGTGAATGTTTAGTGTGTGTGTGTGTTTGGGAGGGCTGTGTGTGTACAATTCTCTTTGAAAGAAGTGGCCCTTTTGGCAACTGGAAGACCACACTACATGATGTACGCTCCTCTTTCTAAAGACTGATGATGTCAGCACCCTATAAGTATAGCAGGATAAGGGAATCCTCCCAGTAATGCAAATAGCACACTCTGCTAATGCATCTCTCTCAAGTGTCATAAGCTTTCTTGGAAAAAAATGGCCCTTTTGGCAACTGGAAGAACACACTACATGATGTACATTCCTCTTTCTAAAGACTGATGATGTCAGCATGCTAGAAGTATAGCAGGATAAGGGAAACCTCCTAGTAATGCGAATAGCACACTCTGCTAATGCATTTCTCTCAAGTCTCATAACTTTTCTTGGAAAGAAATGGCCCCTTTGGCAACTGGAAGAACACACTACATGATGTACATTCCTGATGATGTCAGCACCCTATAAGTATAGCAGGATAAGGGAAACATCCCAGTAATGCAAATAGCACACTTTACTAATGCAGCTTTCTTAAGTGTCATAACATAGTTAGTTAGGGGTTTGAATCCTACAAATGCCATATGTATGTTTGTCAATGTGTGGTGGGTGTTGCTTTTATTATTGTATGACATATATTATAGCAGTAATTTCAATGCACACATGAGGTATGTGTGTGCCACATAGAGATATGTACCTGTGACCTTAAATAGTTCCTATGTGTGAAGCCTGCCTCATGTGAATACATGGAATTTGCATTACACAACTTTTTCGCTGTGGTTTTCTGTGCAGGGGCTGAGGTTGGTATGTGAATATACAGTGAGATTACTCTATGGTGTCATCTTACCAGTGAGGGATACACTTCTGGTCTGGAGCATAGAGTCTACATGTTGGTGATGATCAGGTGCAGTATGTTTTCCCCTCTTGTGGGAGTGGTAACAAGTTGTTCCATAGCATTTGAGTGTATGAATTCTAGGAACCATTTGCCTAGGGTGTTGGAGCTACAGTAATGCTCCCAGTGTATGTGTGGGTAGATGAAGTTGCCCAATATAATGTTGTTTGGAGACACCTTCATATATTCATGTGTTCTTAAGTAGGCCAAGTGGGTCACCTGGGTTTAGGGGGGTAGTCTGTAGCAGGCTATGAACTGGAAGTCAGTTTAACCCACTGTTAGTTGCACGTGGATAGTCTGTGATGCTTCATGCTGTGGCAACAACCTGAGGGTGTGGGTATCCTTGACATTTATTGATACTCACCCTCCTTTCATAGTTAGTTCCATGTTTTGGGGTTGTCAAGCATGGTATGAGGTGTAACCTGGTAGTGCTAGGGTGCTCTTGGGAGCCTTGAACCAGGTTTCTGTCACTGCACAGATATCAACATTCTCCATGCTGAGTAGAGTTTGGGCTGCATGCATCTTGCGGTTTACATGTCTGGCATTGAGTATCATTACTTCCATTTTCTTATCCCCTGTGCTACCTATGTAGGTGGGTTTGTGTTTTCAGCCTTACCACTGGAATGCAAAGATGTACGGACATTACACTTTTGTAATTAATGGTGGTGTATAAAACTACAATGGCAATCATACTGTTAATGCATCAGGCATGCTGGGATATACCCACAATGATATCATTACACTGTACTGTTAACAACATGATAATATTACTACAGTTCTATGTAGTCACACTGTGCATCAGCACCATGTTATCCTGTCCCTGCATCAATGTTACAGATTGCAGGAGGTGGCACAGTTTCATCATATGCACAGGGTGTGTACTTGGTATGCCAGAGACTGCCATTGACACATCCAATCGACATGTATGTGTGTGTGTGTTAGTGAGGGACAACAGTACAACATGGGGCAATGTTGATGCGGTGTGTGTGTGTATGTGTTAGCCCTAGGTGTTAGCATTATGCATGTGTATATGAATGCACACAGTTCCACCTCATGGCTGCCATATACGGTGTGTGTGGACAGCCACAGACTGTACCTGCCAGGTCATACAGATCATTGTCTCTGGCCACGGACACGGTACCTGTGCCTGGCAGGGTGCTACGGACAGTATCAGGTACTAAGCCAGACTGGGTACTGTCATCAGAAGCAGTTGGTTGATGACTGGACACATATCCCTGCTGGGACTGTCTAGAGCCACGTGCATGTGGTCTCCTAGGGCAGTCTGATGACAGCACAGACCCAGCATTGCTGGGGCTGGTACTAGCACTATGGGAGCAGCTTCTGGTCTGTTGTCGTCCGCGATGACTGCCAGCTGCTGATGTTGCTGGTATACGTCCACGTCAACGCCTCAACTGTCTTACATTGCCCTGGCTCATGGACATGTAGTTGTGGAACAGATCTAATGTGTCCCCCCAACGTCTGTCAATGACCTCGCCGACAGTACGGATGGCAGCCGCAATGTCACACATAGTATCATTCATAGCAGTGCGATGTGCTCTAAGCTCCCTCAGACCCTGTCTGGTGTACCGTTCCATACGTGCCTGTGCCCGGAACATAGCTGAGGTTGAAAGACCTCTGTGGGCATGTCTGACAGAGGCAGTACGACCACGGATGCTCCCACAAGAACCCCTGGACATCTGCCTGTGTGGTACCATGTCAGGACTCTGGCCATGGCTGCTGTGAGGGGATGCATGTGCCACTGATACCACATTACCCTGGTCAATGCCCACTGTATGCTGTCCCTCAGCTAAGGACATTGGTGGACAATGGATGTATCGGCAGGATGACTGTGCACATTGATGGGGTTGACTGCTGTGTACTGTCGATTGGCTGACCAACAAGAGACACTGTCACACCTCCCTGTGCCATTACACATGTATCATCATTATCACTATCCCCAGCAGTGGCTTCAGGTTCCCTGCTGCACTCCACCAGAGCAACACCGGAACCTGTGAGAGGAAGACAGGAAACACAGTTTAAAATGTGTACACAATGTTACCACAGATGCACATGGGCACATGCACGCATGCACACATGCACACATGTGCACATGCACACATGGGCACATGCACACATGCACACACGGGCACATGCACACATGGGCACATGCACACATGGGCACATGCACACATGCACACATGGGCACATGCACACATGCACACTAGCACACATGCACACATGGGCACATCCACATATGCACACATGCACACATGCACACATGGGCACATGGGCACATGCACACACACACACACACACACACACACACACACACACACACACACACACATATACACCTGCAATCCAACACATACACAATACTGTTTGAGTGTATTATTACTATTATTATCATTAGTATTAATAGTATTGTTATTACACACTCACCAGCATGGATTGGCTGCCTTGCTGTTACTCCAGGGGGACCTGCACAAATAAGACAGTTATTGTCAGTGGGCACAACTGTGCCATTGATACTGTGAGTATGATACAGTACAGTAGTACAAAAGTTGCCTTTCACAGGTGTAGCGATGATATTGACAATATCAATCTTGCACAGGAATTTGCAGGATAACAGCTACACACACAGTACACATCTCACACATGCATAAACTACCAGTGCAGAGAACAGTCAACTACAGATATGGCATGTTACCTGCACACTCCATGTCCACATGCTGGGTGGCTCCAGCCTCCATCATTACACATGTCTGTGGATGTTGTTGTTGGGTTGGAGCCACAACACTTAGGAGGAGCTCCTCCAGTCTGGTGAGGGGGGGTGGATTGATACCCCACCACCTGTGGCAAGCTGTTGCCTGTGGATATCAGATGCACGCTGACGGACATTTCTAATTAAATCACTGCAGTGATGGCGTACCTGCTCATATGTCCGGTTATGCATGCCTATGTCATTTACCCAACAGACAAGGTCTTGCCACAGTGCAGCCCTCTCCTGCTGGTTCTGGCTGGTCCTAGAAAAGAGTGTTGCAAAATCCCGCACCAGGCTCTGGTGTATCTCCTCATCCTCTGCAGCAGAATAACAGGGGTTGCACTGATGCACCATCACCCTGGAAGGAAAAGAAAAATATGTGAGAAAGTAATATGGCACACATAATACTCTACTGTACTGATATCACTGAACTGCCATATATAGCATCTGTCTGTCTATCAGGGGATACACATGTAAATTAACACATATCAGTGCTCAGCCAACAACTGAGTGACAGTGCCTGCCACACTCCATACAACAAATTAGTATACACCAGAACTCAGCACACTGTTTGAGGTCCAATGCACAACCTCACACTGGGGGTATGTATCAAGCTAATGAATGGGGAATATTGTCATCCCATGCAATGCATGCAATGCACAGTTACAGTTTCAATGGTAATGCACCCTAGTCTTTGCTGCCATACCCCTACCTACACCGCAGTCATATACAGGGAACCACAGCACAACATATGGCAATGTAGTATGTTTGTATCCCAATAACTGACACTTCTTTCTCTGGCCTCACACCAAGGACACACATTACCATGACAGACACAAAGTCATGCTGAGCAATCACACCATTACAGACTTTGCACACAGTCAGTGGCAGACTCATTCCACCTCACATAGTTGGTATCGCAATGAGTACATGTGTGTGTGCATTGTGTCATAGGTAGGTACTATGCTATTGGCCCTGGGCCTAGGGCAGCATAGTGTTATGCTACCCTGCCCCTTGGGACACATGTAATGTGATTGTACTTGCTCCTGTCAAACAGTTACACAGGGTGACTCATGGCATATTACCTATCTGCATAACATTCATTGATTCTTAATGCTGGGTGGTTTACTCCAGGGTATGGCTTATTTGTGGATAGGAACCTGTACCTCCAGCATGTGCTCTTTACTGCGGTGCCAAGGATGATGGCCATAGGTCATTTAGGCTGGACAGATTGTGAGGTGGTACCATGGTGGTTGGACAACTAGTATGGGTGTGTCATAACTCTGTATATCCAGCAGTGGTAACCTCTGTGTAGGTAGTATGAAAGGCACTCTATCTGTGGTTTTGTCAGTCACTCTGCATAGGTAATGTGTTTGAGGGCATTATCACTGTTTGTTAGGTATGTCTGTGTCCTTTTCCCTTGCTGTAGTTGTCATGGGAGGTACATACCGTGTAGGACATTGTGAGGTGTGGAGGGGTACAGTGACCTACATTTCCCTAGCTGACAAACCATTTGTGATGACACGTACCATGTACAGGGATTACAAGACTAGTGTGCCACTGTGAATATCAAAGGGGAGGCTATTGTACATTTGTTTCCCATGTTCCCTTCTGACACATCCAGTAGTAGGCAGGCAACCACCTATGCCGTGGTTAGTGGTTAACGTGTTTTGGAATGGGGTATGGTACTCCAGTATCCACAGTGGTGTTCAGTCCATGCCTTTGTCACCAGGCACCTGTTGCAATACATCTGCACACATGTGCCTCTCTCAGGATATATATATATATATATATATATATATATATATATATATATATATCTATACAGAGAGAGAGAGAGAGAGATATTCATATACATACATATCTGTAGACATTCATATCTGTCTGTATATGTGTATGTATATATATCTATATATGTATGTGTCTATTACATATATATGTATATACATATTCTATCTATCTATCTATATATGTCTATCTATTTATACATACCACTCTATTTATGTACACATATATGTATATTATATATATATATATATATATATATATATATATATATATATATATATATATATATATATATATATATATATATATATATATATATATACATATATATATATATATATATATATATATATATATATATATAATTTTTTTATTTACACATACGAATACACACACTAACATACTGCTAAACATCCATTACTGTACAACCTACATTGTACGTTGTACTACAAACTACATTGATATGTGCACATAGCAACCTTCAACTACATATGTATGTCCAGCCTTCACTAACAGTTGCAGTGTGTCCCTTGCCCTATGCACATCTTCATATACATATAGATACAGACTGCTAACACATATGGAGTGTTCACAGTATGTAGATTATTAGATTATGTAGTTTACATTACCTTTGTTTCTGACTGCTTTTTTGGATGGCTTGCTGCTGGCTGGCTTGCTGCTGGCTGTGTGCCTTGCTGCTGGCTGGCTTGCTGCTGGCTGCCTTGCTGCTATATGGTTTGCTGCTGGCTTGCTGCTGTCTTGATGTTTTTTTTATTTTTATGACTTTTTTTTTGGTCTCTCTCTCTCTCCCTCCCTCCAGTTGCTGCAATGATATTATTGCATGTGTGGACTGGGAGTAATGGGTGCTTTTGTAGGTATCTGCACATGTGCATGTGATGGCCTCTGCACCAATTGTTAGCCAGCATTTACTAATTGCATGCAGCCTGCTGTGTGGTAATTGCATTTCTCACTGTGATTTCAGGACAGTGCTATAAAATGTTAGGTTAGGTAGGCATAGCCCTTTCAGTTTTTCAAGGTGGGGACCATGCTGGTTTGCTGTGGACACTGTTCTGTGAGTCTAAAGGTTGTTATGTCTCTCATATCTAAGGCTGTGTTGTAGGCACTGAAATGCATGTTGTACTGAAACCTGACTGTTGCTTCTTCCAGTTCATTCTTCTCAGTGTGTGTATGTTAACTCACACCTAATAATACTAATATTGTTTACATGGGAGTATGTACTTTCTGTAGATTAACTGGTATACAACAGTAGCTCTTGCAATTTGTTGCTATGGCTTCACTATTTAGCCTTTACATTCACTCCTTGAAGGCCTGCTATGTGTCTTTACTGGAATGTGTTGGTATGGCTTTCCTATTTTCCATTTACATTCATTCCTTGTAATGCATGATATATTTCTTTCAGCAGCAATTTCTTAGATGTTTGGTGTGGTTTGGTGATACTGCATGCAGTCTGGTAAGGCCAAGGTGTGGGGTTTGACACCTACAAGGGTATCTTATTTTGCTGCTGAGCAGTAGTGGGGCATTGTACTTTGTACTAACAGTTATGAATATCAGGCACATGCAGTGCTTGTAAACTGCTATACTGTCCTTATTTTATTAGATGGCTACATCCTTTCATATTTCTGGGTTGTACTCCTACATGAGGGTGTGCTTGTGGATGCAATTCTACAGCTATTCACAGTGTGTGTGACAGTAGACAGGCTGATATGCCTGTGAGTTTCTGACACTTGCACGCCTCAGATACTCTCAGGTGTATATTTGAGCAGCCTCAGGGAATGGTACATATCAGTGGGATACACCCGTGATATATTTCAGATATTCTGCAGTTGTGACTGTGGGGTATTTTGAGCATATGTATTACTACACCATTTCTGACATGCAAGTACTGTGTACTTTAACTAATTGACAATTACCATTACGTGGGATTCCCCACCTTTCTGCCTACTGTTAGCACATTTCACAGGGAGTCAGTGGGGCACAGTTAACATTTGTTTGCAAATCAGGAACATCCCTGTAAATCAGTCACAGTTGCGAGGTCTGGCCTCTTACCTATTCAAATATGGTGGTGTTTATCCTGCTCTGATAGTGTGTGTGGTTTACAAGGTGCTACTGTCACATTATTACCTACTAGCATGGCTGTTTCTCTTAACACACCAATGTAATGCAATTCCACAAGAATTGCCAGTAAAGATACAAGAAAAGCTTTGTGTAATAGCCTTCCTATATTCCCTTTACATTCAGTCCTACTATTTCATGATATATTGCTTTCAGCACAAAGCTCTTGTATATCAGTCATGGCTTAGTGGTAAGTCATGCAGACTAGCCTTTCCAAGGTCCTGGGTTCGAGACTGACAGGAATTTTATTTTGCTGATGAGCAGACTACAGGCCTTGTCATTCAGAGTGACTAAGGCACTTTTAAGCAGTTGTAAGTGGGTTAGCGCTGGTTTGCGTGGTGCTCACTCATGAGTAGTTTCGCTTAGCTTCACGCACACACGCTTAGCTAAGCGCACACAAGCGCACACCCGCTGACTACTGCTTAAAAGTGCTTACTCTTGCGCACACCCACGCTAATTTCTTTGAAAGAAAAGAAAATGGGGAGATAGGAAAGTGGTGAAAAAGGGGGCACAAAGAGGGTAGGACAGTAGGAAAACAAGCTCAGGATTTACAGGAAGGATGTAGGAAAGGCCCATAGCTGCCCATTTCTTTATCAGAAACAGCTGTGCATATGTGTGTAATTTGGAGTGAAATTTGAAACCTTCCACTCCTGAGAGAGGGGTGAGGACAACAAAATATGTTGTACAGCCAATTTTAATTACCATTTAACATGTCCAGCAGACATGTCTGCAAAAGGGGTAGCTATGTATGGGGCGTTTTTTTGTGGGAACAAAGTGCCCTTTTTTTATTTTTTTTTCAGGTGAGAGTGGAATGTGAGGTACAGGAAATAGGTATATTTGGGGAGGTAGGTAGGGGAGGTTAACAGACAAGACAAACAAGACGCATACAGGGGTGGAGTATGACACATGTGGGGGGAAACACAATTGAAGGGGACGGATGTTTGGATATCGCAAGCCCATGAGCCCACAGATGGCAACAGTGGAACTGAGATCCCCACCCATGGGCAGTTGCCACTGTGCTTTCACTGCCCAGGACGGGGCTGTGCTGGGGGCTGTGTAGGATGGGCAGGCACACCTGTGAGTTGCACCACCCGTGCCTCAAGCTGGCGTAGGGGTTCAAGCACAGAATGCCTGATCTCGCTACGCACCACAGACCAGACACTTTGGAGGGTGAGTGGACGTTCTCCTCCGGCCATGCTTGCAGAGGGGGGATGAGCCCCATCCCCTGCAGCGCTTCCACCCGAAGGTGGCACAGGGCCATCAGAGGAGGTTCCGACCTGGGCACTAGTGCCAGGTGCACTCGCCAGCTGAGGTGGGAGAGGTGGGTCTACTGGAACCCGCCTTCCCTGTTGTCCTATGTTTAGCAATATTTTATGACATTTTGGGTTAGTAACAAACAATACCATTCAAAATTAGTTGCAACAGCATGCATCAGTATTTCCATTAACCAAACACCCATGAATTCCAAACATTGAACAGCAAGCATAACCCATGCATATTTTGAACAACAGTACACAATCCAACAGCATGCAGGGTTGATTGATGGCAACAGGCCATCAGGTTTGGATATGTGAACAGGGCACATGCATCAACGTACATGCAAATTTGTATGAACCAACAGGACAAATGTCCATGGGAATTAATTGTGAATACACATACCCAGTTTGGTGTGGAATGGCATTATTTGTAAAAATAGGGTAGGGTGAAGAAATATTTCATTAACAACTTCAACTACCTATACATATGCTGTACATTTCTAGTAGTTGCAGATATATATACCCTACATGTCTTAGTACAGTTTCCTATATGTAACCTTAGGAATGTTGGTGATGGGAATGTTACTGCTACATTAATATACATTGCATTTTTATTCATAAACGTTCAGCTGGCTGTGTTCAGGTACAGCATCCTGCTACATTTGATTTATATGGCTCTAGACAACTGTGGATGTTCAATATTTCATACAACCATACTATCTCCATATTGCAAGGGTACAGCAACATATCCAAATTGTGGGACAGACACATTCCAGCTTCAGTACTTTATTACAAACATTTCACTCTTTGGTTGTGGCCGTCTCATTCATTTCATTATGTACTGACTGCAGTATAACTTTATTCAAGACTTATTACAGCTTTCTCGGTCAATTCATACCTCTTTATCACACTCTCTCTTGTTTTATTTTTACAATTCAAGATGGTACTTAATTCTAGGCATTAACATTTCTTACTTGGTTACAACAATCCTTTCCAACAGACTCACTTGTTTCATATGGCAGATTTTAAAAGGGGATGTATTTGACACATGTCTATCATCTATAGCTTGTTTACCAGTAATTTTCAGGCTGAAGCAAGTTATCTGATATTACAATACAGGTGGAAAATCTCTATTTCAGACTTGTTTAATTTTTATTTCTGGATTACAGGCTGCATCACTTATCTAATCATACAGTACTAGCAGAATCTTTCTTCTAGTGTTATTTGAACTTTATTAATATGTAACAACACTGAACTCTTTTACAAGCTGTCTCACTTATATTCTATAACAATTACAGCAAAATAATTACTAACCTGCCTGGTGGTGCAACCGCACCAGCCTATCATCATAGGCTCGCCGATTCACGGAACGCACACCTGCAGCTGTAATATAAATGAAGTAATATTGGAACATGCATCTCCATAATATCAGCCAGGATTATTTCTTACATACGTAATTACATGGATACTTACTCAGTAGTGGGGCATTGGGCATTTGCCGGGCCTCTTGGATCCAATGGTTCAGTTGGTCCTGCTTACGTCTCTTCAGGTTCGCATGGTGGTGATGGACCTGTTCACCAGTCCTTAGTATGCCTGTGGCACCGGTGAGATCATGTGCCAACCAGTTCCATGCCTCTTCCTTGTATGCACCACAGAGAACCTGGCTCTGCATGAGTTGAGCCTCATGATCGTGGACTAGGAGCCAAACCATATATTTGGACTCCTCTACACCCCACCTCTGTGCTCGGAAGTGACTGCCCTCTCCTACACCTGCCATCCTGACTGCAAATAGGTTCCACAATCAGTTATGCTGTGTATTCCCACCTATGGGGCTTATATAGGCCGTTTTTCCCACACTTATCTGTGATTGGCCATTTTGGAAATGTATCAGCTTAAAAAACCTGCTTTGTCATGCTTCTATTTCCTTTCATTCCTATATATATGCTAATACTGCATTTCTCAGTGCAACTGTCATGGCTTAGTGGTTTAGTACTTTGACTATGGTGCACAGCATCCTGGGTGCGAGCCTGACCATTGCTTTTTTTTTATTTTAATACTGTCTAGACAGGCTAGGAGGTGTGTCTGTGTAAAGGCGGTTTTGATACAGCTTGCTCAATGTTGCCCGTCGGTAAACCGGTTGGCACGCTGCGCAGCTCCGCGCAAACGGGTTATGCTGGGTAACGCGTTATTTGGCTATGAGCACGCATATTACACTGTATGAAGCATTGCTCAGCTACAAGCACACAGTTTAAGCATGTTAAAGAGCTTCTCAACTCCGGCCACTCATATTACACCTGTTAAACCACTGATCACCTGCAGGCTGTCATACTCAGCTTGTTAGAGCGCTGCTCAGCTATGGGCACTTATAAATTTTTTTTTTTTGTGTCAGTTTTCTTCAAAAATACATGGCCCATTTCATTACATTTTACTTAAATTATACTTATATATATATATATATATATATATATATATATATATATATATATATATATATATATATATATATACATATATGTCAGGGGGATTGTTTCATGCTTATTTCACTAAAAATAGAAAATTATGTTGTTAGGGCACGAGCCATGACTACCTCCTCTTTGGCCAATGTTTCTACCGCTATGCTATTGCTACTTGGCTTAATTTGCATATTTAGATCTTATATGCTTTTTCAATGACTGCTAACTGTGGCTGAGCGAAGGGCACACCCGCGCAAATGAGCGCAACTATGGGCAAACATTTTTGAAATTATAAAAAAAAAATTAAACTCTTATTTTTACGTTTTACATTACAGTTGGGTTTATAGTCTGTGGGGGCATGTGTGGTGTTGTGTTTCTTGACATTTCTGCAGACTCGCTCGTGGGAGTTTACTTTCAGGACTCTGACTCTTCTGGGGGCATGTCCCTTTGCAGAACTCACCATGCGGACACGCCCCCTACTTTCCTACACGGACCGTGTTAGCCTAGGGTGTGATTCAGCATGCCCTCATGAATATGCATGGCATGCTGACGTCACACCGTTTAACTGCAGCCTCCATGTAAGATGTATTACACGGAGGTTTCGTGAATCCTGCCCAGTAAATAAACATTATTTCACAACCTTTAACATTACTGGTTGTTATAGAAGTCTCTCTGTAATGCTGATCACAACATTGAGTTTCTCAGTCAATTAGGTGAGGTTATAATCTAGGTGTCTACCATGTTAATGGAAGATTTCAACTCCCCAAATATTAATTATATATTAACTGGGCAATGCTTATATCCTTGCCCCATTATGAATCACAATTCATTGCGGATTTGCTTTTAAATGTATGCTACAATCAGTGAAAATACCTACTAGGTGTAATAACATTTTAGACCTGGTAATAACTAATGTTATTAATGTAGTCTCTGAGCTGCAAATCATTGACCCCTTGGGTTATTCTGACTGCAGTGTAGTTATTGTAATTTATTTAATAGTAGTAATGTCAATACTAGTCCTAAAGCATATTATACAATGACTGGCCATTAACATTCAAAAATGAACATGCTGATTGGTCAGCCTAACCAGTGTCCTCATTGTAAATCGAGCATATACCAATAGAAAGAAGTACGGTTGTCCCTGTTCCCTTATTATCCACTTGAGTACTGCATCCACTCCGCAATCAAACCATAAAGGGTATTTATCTTTAACAGATCTAAATGTTACAGATACAATAACTGATAATAATATACATATTTCTTCTAATTAATGGTTACTTGCTTTAAGTCTTGTCATCAGCATACCACAAAACATTGCCTCACGGTAAACTCAAAGGCACCATTGGATGACTATAGCAAAAGTATTATAATAAAAAAGTATACAGTTTTTCCACTGAAAGAATTGCATACAGAAGTTCTGGTAATTTGAATACTGTTAACGTGTACTATGACTTTTATAAGGGGGAAAATAACTTACCGTTCAACTCCATTTTCGGGTGTCTGCACATCAACAACTTCATCTTGTCCTACTGGTATCTCAGTATTTGGTTGGAACGTGCTGTAGAGTGGGTTCCCATCACTCAGCAACAATCTGTCAATGTGTAATTGGGTAAAAATGGTACTGAAACCTCAGGAAAAGCATAGTGGTTCAGGAGAAGTGTTGTTGCAGAGATGCTGAGAGATAAGATAAACTGAGACAGCACATTGGGTGTCTCCTTCATATAATGAATAGGAATCTCCCAGAAGTGACTGACATCACACCAAAACAGGAATTCCCAGGAGTAGGTTGTAAAATAACTACACCTCTGAATTGGAAAAATGGGTTTGCTCTTCTTCTATTGTAGTTATACTTTTTATTATCTGGTCTTCAAAAATCACAGTTCTGATCATCAGAGGACTATTTTTTTCTTTAAGTACAATAATAGATTCTTTGCCTTACCTCCCAACAGTACAGATTATTGTAGATTTTTGTCTCATATTTTTGGTCTGTTTCTCATAAAATGAGTGTATTTCAGCAAATCACTGGGATGATCTGTTTTCTTCACTTTTTTAAAAAAATAAATTTTCTAATCCGGACACAACAGCTACAAGAGAGGCAAGGGCAGAGAAAATACAAAGGAAAAGCAGTTATGTTATGCCAGACTAAATAAATGTACCTGGTTTCCTTGTATTTTCCCTGTCTTCTTTCTCTGGTAGCTGTCAAGTGTCCAGATTTGAAGGATGTATGATGAAACTCTCCCAGTTTTTTTTTTTTTTTTTTATTAAAAAAAAAAAAAAAAAAAAAAAAAAGCAATGGACATGTTCCTTTTTCCACTGCTTCCTTTACACATCACTGAGGTACTGTGTAAGCATGGGAATGAAAGTCCCATACATATGCACAGTACACCAAGAAACCCCAGGATGCCAGTGACAAATGTGGAGAGCAGCAAACCACCATTATAGAAGGGCATTATTTAAGAAAAGTAACTAACTTTTTTCTTAAATAATGTCACTGTATAATAGCAATACCGACGTCTTGGGTGTAGGTAATGCTGGATTTACCCACGGTTAGCTTTGTTTCTTCATTCCAGCTCCACCTTCATGACCAAATCATGCCAACCGTGGGTAAATCCAGCATTACCCACACCCAGCCATGGGTTACTGTTGTATTAATACAGTGGGTGAATTGTGAAAATAAGATGAAAATAACACAAACACCATGGGTAGTGGTATGTGAAGAGGACAAGAATAGTTGTAGGTATAATAAAGAAATAACCAATGACATGCCATGGTATATTGAAGATTTACCCACAGTTGGTGTGGTTTAATCACGAGGGCGAAGACCAAGTGATTAAACAAAGGCAAATGTGGGTAAATCTTCAATATACCCCAACCATGGAGTTGGTTATTGCTGTTATACAATGACATTATTTAAGAAGAAAAATACTTACTTTTCTTAAATAATGTCTTTGTATAACAGCGGATTAGGTTTATAGGTTCATAGGTTCATACTAGGCTATCTGCCCTAGGGCATTTATAAGCCTAGCCAGAGTGTGTTTGGCTTTCACCACCCATTTTAAATTAATTTTGCTATGCCCTTTTTTGAGGTTAGTATACTGTGTCTCTGTCTAACAGTGACACAGAAGTGACAGCCGGGGTAAACCTACGATCTCCCATCCACTCATCAAGATTCCTCTTGAAGAGAGTCAATGTGGGACTCTGCCTAACCTGGACTGGGATTTTATTCCAGAGTGAAGGGAGCCTCTGGGTTATGAATCTGTCCCTTCAGCATGTCCTATTTATTTCAGTGCTGAGGTTCAAGTCTCTCGGCGTGGCTCGATGGGATTTGGATTTTCTGAGGTGCAGCATGTCCATTAATTCCGGGTTGGACATGGCTTTATACGTCAGGCACAGATCGCTTCTGAGCAGGCGGTATGCCACTGAGTAGAGCTGGAGTTTCTTTAACCGGGCAGCATATGGCATCTGTTTGAGCCCTTTGATCCTCTTGGTGAGGTACTTTTGGGGTCTTTCCAGTTGCTGCAGGTGTCTGGTAAGGTACATCCCAAGAGGGGCATTGTACTCAATTATGGGCCTGATGAGGGATGAGTAAAGAGGCACGATGACCTCCCCTGATCTAGATGTGAATCCCTTCATGATTAGGTGGGCTATATAAATGTTTTTCTAACCACTTTGGCCACGTGGTTGTCAAATGAGAGATTGCTGTCAACTTGGGTCCCCAGGTCCCTAATGACTTCTTCTGTACTTAATGGATTACCACCTTTGTGGTAATTTGTGGGCACTTTGTTTTTGCCAAAGGGGATGACTATACACTTATTGGTGTTTAGCATGAGGCCATGGCTCTGGCACCAGTTGTCTGTTTCTATGAGGCCCTTTTGGAGGATGCTTGTGTCGGCTGGAGAGTCGATTATGGCGCCCAGTTTGCAGTCATCTGCGAACTTGGTCAGCCACAGTCCTTCCGTGTTGGCCTGTACCACCGAGAAATATATACCGAACAAGAGAGGTCCCAGGAATGAGCCTTGTGGGACGCCACTTGTAACTGGTTTGGAGTCTGACATGGCTCCAGCAATTCTAACCATGTGGGTTCT
Source organism: Protopterus annectens (assembly GCF_019279795.1). Taxonomy (NCBI): domain Eukaryota; kingdom Metazoa; phylum Chordata; order Ceratodontiformes; family Protopteridae; genus Protopterus; species Protopterus annectens. The sequence goes on from NC_056730.1 coordinate 1,154,720,331, forward strand.
GTCCTTGAGCCAGTTTGCAACCCATCTAGTGACATAGGAGTTTATATTTAAGCTGGTGAGCTTATCTATAATGCCCGAGTGGGGTATTGTATCGAAGGCTTTTGCGAGGTCCAGGTAGGCTGTGTGGACCACCTTCCCCTCGTCAATGGCCTTGGTGACTGTTTCAAAGAAATCGACCAGGTTTAAGAGGCAGGATCTGCCCTTAACAAAGCCAAACTGGGTAGGATCCAGTGTCTGTAGGTCCCCAATATCTTTATTTATGAGGTCCATGATGATCCTTTCCATAGCTTTGCAGACCAAGCTAGTCATCCTTATGGGGCGATAGTTTCCAGGATCCATTGAGGCACCACCTTTGTGGAGAGGGACCACTGTTGCTGTACGCCAGTCTTTGGGTACATATCCTGTAGTAAGGCTGAGACTGAACAGTAGTTTTATGTTTGGATTTAGCTTTTCTTGGAGTTCATGTAGGACGCAGCCTGGGACACTGTCTGGTCCCATTGAACCTGTGTTTTTTGCTTTGGAGAGGACGGCTCTTAATTGAGCATCTGAGATGTCAGGGGGGCAGCACTCTGTTGGGATAGATATTTGCCCTTTTGGTGGGGGGGAGAAGTTTGCACTGAACCTGTCAGCTTGGATGTTGGCAATGTCTGTGGGTTTGGTGTATTTTTTGTCATTTTGGACTAATTCTGAGCATATCTGGGAATTCCCACCCAGGTTCCTAACATAACTAAAGAAAGCCGTGTGATTATCTTTAGTGTCCTGTGCAATTTTTCTCTCGAAGCTGGCCTTAGACAATTTTATGAGTGCCCGTAGTTTTTTGCTAATACTGATCAGAGATGCCTTCCCTTTTTGGGATTTTGCTCTATCATGTAGTAGCTTCCTCCTTCTATTGTATAGTTTGTTTATAGCTGGGGTCCACCAGACAGGATGTCTGCCTTTGGAGGATTGGGTCTTGGTTTTATTTGGGATTGCATGATCCATGCATTCCTGAAGGTGTTCATAGAATGCGTTTATAAAGGATTCTTCGGTCTGGGCCATATTTTCCACAGGCCCGGGGGCTTTGCAGGATTCCACCTCGGTTTTGAGGCATGTGAAATTTGCTTTAGAGAAGTTTTTCACTGTGGTTTTCTGGGCAGGGGGTGGGTTCGGGATGTGAATATCCAGTGAGATTAGTTTATGGTCTGATCATACCAGTGAGGGATACAATTCTGGTCTGGAGCATAGTGTCCCCATGTTGGTGATGATCAGGTCCAGTATGTTTTCCCCTCTTGTGGGAGTGGTAACACGTTCTTCCATAGCATTTGAGTTTATAAATTCTAGGAACCTTTGGTCTAGGGTGTTGGAGCTAGAGTAATGCTCCCAGTCTATGTTTGGGTAGTTGAAGTCACCCAATATAATGGTGTTTGGAGAGACTTTCATATTTTCCAGTATTCTCAGGAAGGCCGAGTGGGGTTCCTGTGTTTGGGAGGGTGGTCTGTAGCAGGCTATAAACTGGAAGGCAGTTTTACCCACTGTTAGTTGCACATGGATAGTCTCTGATGCTTCGTGCTTTGCCACCAACCTGAAGGTGTGGGTATCTTTGACGAATATTGATACTCCCCCTCCTTTTGTGGTTCGGTCCAAGTTTTGGGGCCAAAAAGCATGGTATGAGATATAACCTGGTAGTGCTGGGGTGCTCTCGGGAGCCTTGAACCAGGTTTCTGTTACTGCACAGATATCGATGTTATCCATGCTAAGGAGAGTTTTGAGTGCATGCATCTTGAGGTTTAGACTTCTGGCGTTGAGTAGCATTACTCTTAGTTTCTTATCCCTTGTGATACCTATGGAGGTGCGTTTGTCTTTTGAATCTTGCCTAAAAAAGGCACTATGGGGGTAGCAAGAGCCTTTGCCAATATCTGAAAGCCCAGGGGTGACAGGTGCAAGCCGTCCCTAGCGAAGCATCGTGGCTTGTCGAGCATGTCATCCCAGGCTGACAGGCATTGGATCCCCTTTGAATGACACCAATACTTACGCCAATTGTTGAAATTGATCATCTTGTCTTCATATTGTGGCATCATTCTTGGTGAGGGTAAGATGCTACTCAAGGTCAGGGTCATACCGGCCTGAGCTACATGTTCAGAGAGCTCCTCTATGTCTCTTTTCATGTAGTCCAGGGAGGTACGCCTCAGGTCATTCACACCAGCATGGACAATGACTGAGTCATATTTGTACTTGCCTTGGAGTGACCTGAGTGCTTGTGTTATGTGGAGGATCCTAACGCCTGACAGGCAGCTCACCATGACCTTCTCCTTGTTCAGCCTGGTGAGTGGGACGTCAGTGTGCCTGACGATAGAGTCACCTATTACAAGTGTATCAGGTGTGTTGTTTAGCCTTAAGGGCTGTGACTGTTCGGCACACTAGCTTTGTGAGCTATGTATTGCATGTGTTTTGTTTTGGGGTAGCGGTTGCTTGGGTGTCTGCTTTGGAGGTCTCTGCTGCTTAGGCAGATTTTTATTTAGAGCCTCCGAGTATGTTTTTGTGTGTTTATGTGTTTGGTTTGCTGTCGTGGTAGGTCTATGTGAGACTGGAATTGTAGTGAGTGTGGTTTCCTTCTCCCCCTGACTGGTTATGCCAGTACTGAGTTGAGAGAACTTAGTTTGGCTATATGATTGCATCTCTCACATGTGTTGGAATTTGTTGGGAGGAGGAGAGGGTTGTCTGTGTACATGAGGCACTTGTAACATTGCCTCAAGAGTCCCAGATTCACCAGCTGGACCGGAGAGGACATTGACAACTGACCTTTGGACATGCTAGAATAGTACTGGGAATTCCTTTATAATTGAAAAAAAGGGCCAATGGGGAACAAGGTACTCAAGGGGAATTTGTGAGGGTGTAGTGCTTTTAATTTTTTAGTGCTGACTTATATAATTGCTTTAGTGAGCAAGTGCCAGGTAACTTAAATGTTCTTCCACCGGTTGTGGTATACTGCTTCTTCCTTTTGATGTACTGCACATGCGTATGGGATTTGCATTCCCATGCATACCCAGTACATCAATGCTTTGTAATGGAAGCAACGGAGAAAAGAAAGTCTCCGTTGCTCCATTTTATCTCTTTTTTTTTTTTCTTAATTGTAAAAAAAAAAAAGATTTTGGTGCACTTTATACCAACGGAAGAAGGTCCGGGTGACCAGACCTTTTTCCGTTGGTATATTGTGGGATTTACAACAGGCACGCTGGTTGGGCTGGGCCAATCAGCGTGCATGTTTTCTAATAGTAATAGGGAGTCATTGTATAATATGTAATATCTGAGAGTTATTTAGGCACTAGAGCACATCTCAACTGGAAAAATTAGAAGTAAAATATCAAAATTCCTGTTGTACTGGTGTACAAGGAAATTGAAAGCATTACATTACAACAAAAGTCATATTCATACTATTCAAAGGAAATTCCCAACATCTAGGAATAAGAAAATTAATCATGTAACTTGGATCTTAAAACTGCAATTAAAATTGCAAACATTTTAATTTAAAAATAAGCAAAATTATGAGAATAAAAACATTATAGATATGTCAATTCTCATTTGTCACATGCTCAACCAGTGATCCCTTAGAGATAAATTATGGATCTGTGTAACTAGGGAGATGAACAATGCCTTTAATGAGTTTAATAAATACAGAGCAAAAGCTGTGGCCAAAGTCAATGTAATACCAACTCCTTTTGATTTAGAAAGCAGGAAAGCCACTGGGCAGTGTGAACATTGGGTGTAAATGATGGTATCTATTGGTGTGACACTCCAATCCCATGTGCAAAAATGGGAAAAGAGAGGTTTGTGGATGTATGTATGTATGGATGGATGAAAGGATGCATAGAGCTGTCCTACCACTGCCATGCAACCTGTTCTGTCTGCTCTTCAGAGTATTAAGAAGACTTGTAGCATGGATCCTGACTTGTTATGTGGTAATATGAAACATGCTATAAAAATCAGAATTAGTACTCACATTTAAAAATAATGCAGAATAACATATTGGGGAAGGGTTGTATACAAAGTACTTGGAAAGAGTCGGTAGTGGTTCCCATTCATAAAAGCAGTATATGTAGTTTACTATAGAACAATAAGCCTATTAGCCATACTTCAGTTCTAGGTAAATGAAATGTTATCTAGGAATAATGGCAAAATCAAACTCATATAATCCCCTCATGGACAACAGTCAACATGGAATTTTTATGTGATCTACTAACATTACTAATTTCACTGAAGTTTATGATGTCAGTATGGCTAATAACCATGCACTTTCTGTTTTGGTAATATACATAAATATAGCAAAAGCTTTTGATGCACTATAACACAATATCATTACAAACACACTGAAACAATCCCTATTTTTATTATTGATCATGTCAGGACTATTTTTGATCATAATCTTTGGCACAATTGTCATATAAAATGACAGTACAATGGCTTACAAAGAAAAAAAATAATACTGATGCCATCAACAAAATACAAAAGTTGAATTTTTGACTAAATCAAACAGCAAAAGTGAAACCAGCAAAAGGTACTAGAGCTAGATACTGTTAGCTAGTGCCACATTAGGTGAGACAAATTCTAGAACATATAAATTAGAGCATCAGGGAGAAGAGGGTACATTTCTTAGTAACCTTACGAGGAACTAAGGACAAAACAGACATTACTGAGAATAATACTTCATGTGTAGAGGCGTACCAAAGCTTTAATGCAGAAACACTGAAACGACAGATGTAAGTCACTGCATAGATTTTGATAGACTATCTGTTTCTGGTATATTTTTGATAATATTAAGGTGATATTCCAGACAACTAAGGCTTAGTATGGAAAATGCTTTATGTTTAAAACCAGGAAATTCTGAGAGTTCTGGGATAAAATCTAAAGAAAGGGAACCTGTTTTGTGCTGGGGAGGGGGTGTTTGGCATAGTTATAGAGGTATTTGACTGTAAAGACTATAAAGAAGGGGAATAACAACTGAGTCCAGGGGAGACAGGCAACCATTTTTGCTCTGTTTTGAGGCCACATTTGGAGAGATGGGAAATAGTTGTATAGATATCACAGTATGAGGTAGTTTGTACAGCCTTTTAGTCCTGAGTACGTATAAAAAGCAAATCACTGGATCCCATGCTCCAGTTGTGGTGCAGACATGGCTTTGGCTACTCAAATATCAGAATCATTGGTAGAAGAATGCTAATGTTATAATGACTGCAAGACAGGGATCATGTTTTACTAGAACTAAACTACTGTATCTGGATACAGTGTAACAGATAGGGTCAGGAGTGGGAGTAGGTGGGTACTATGAAGTGTGTGAAGTGACAAAGGAGTCACAATGGCAATAAAACTTAGAGGCGTGCCGGTTAAAGTTTGACTCAACAACATTAAATGAGACCTCAAAGAAAATTGTGAGAGCTGCTATGTCAGTCGTTCTCCTACAATAATGACCTCAGAGATAGAGTAATTGTGATGTGTGTGCATGGAGGGGTGGAGACTGCAGCCATCATATCGTGAAATGCAGAGATATTTGTCTCCTATATAAACAATGTGTAACTATGCTTAAGACTCAGTTTAGGCATATGGACATGTGATAGGGAGAATAAATGTTTGGTGCATTGTTTGCTGTACAGGTATGTGGGCTTGTTTTGTATGGATTTGGAGAACATGTCTTGATGAGGACGAGTTTGATAAACTGACTGGTCTTCATAATATATTAAGCAGGCCACAACTTAATGAGTTTATAACCATAGTGAATAATACTGGACCTATTTCATACCCATGGCTTATGCAGTATTTGGCAAGCAGGGAGCAACAGCGGGCACCTTTGAAAGCTAGACAACCACTTAAGTATTAATTACAAACCACTAAATAACATTGCACATTAAATGGTAACTGCCTTTCATGCCTTAATTTAGTGTTTTTTTCTGCGATATAATAGAATTGAGAATAAAATTTACTCACATAATTCTGGAGGTAATATTCAAATAACTGGCCCCAAAACAAAATATTTAAACATAAACAGCAGATAAAGCTAGAAATAAAATGAAAAGGGGTCCCACAAAGTTACATTACCTTGGATGTTGCACTTCAAATAGAACAATCATACAACAAACAGCAAGATTTCAAAACACACTGCTGTTCACTCAATGAACAGCACAGATGGAATTCCTAAGGGCAAACAGGTGGATAATGGAGGAAAGCTGTAACATATTCAAAGGCAGTATGCAAACATCTGTTATATTCAGAAGTGATATGTAAAGAAACCCGATTAGCAACTCTTCAGGAAAGCAACCACATCACTGTGTTATTTTTACTAGAGCTGAATTCCTTTCCACATGTTTTCTCAGGGCTCTTTCAGGATACAATATTTTATAGTCTGTAGAACAAACAGGAAAATCATGCTCTCAGCTGATATCTGGTTCTACATATATCACTCACTCCATACCATACCCGGCAAATACATTTTTAACATTTTTAACATATACGGTTATGAACTCTTCTGAGATGTCTATATATTAAAGCATTAGCCAATATGTTATTTAATGCAGTTTAACAATTTTAGAGTTAACTGACAGAGTGTCAAGATTAAAATTTAGGAACAGGTATCAATGACAGTTATCAGCTTTTGTTTTTCAATCAGAGAACTTTTTTGATTGTTATCTGTCATCATGGAGTAAGTAGGATGTAAAGGGATACCCAAATATTTGGACAGCGGGGGTCCCCATGGTATATTAAATTTGGATTTAGTCTCCTTATATATGTGGTTTGCTGCAATAAAAAGATTATTCAAGATTTCCAGGGTTATACCTTAGACCAGAATATACTTTAAATCTGGCAAGAACTATCACTACTTTAAGTATTTCTAGGCCAAGATTTTGATTCCAAATAGACAGTCATATGCAAACAATAGAGCCTTAGTTTCTATGTGACACTGGTCCCACCCTTTAAGCCCTTTCTGTGAGTTCAAAATCATGTTTAAAGGCTCAGTTGCCAATAGCAAACATAGCCAGGGGCATCAGGAATCCTTAATGAGTGTCTTTCTCCATATGAATTCCAGCTGATAGGTGCACATTGGTTTACACTTTGGAAAGGGGGTCTACATACAAACAATGTATTGGCTGTATAAAATCTTGTTGAAAGTTCATAGCTGCCATGACTTCTGATATGTATTCCTATACAAGGAAATAAAATCCATCCACAACCACTTTTTCCCATTTTTGCACATGGGGTTTGGATGTCACTTCAACAGTGACAATCATCTAGGGCAAAAGTCTACACCACTTGGTGGCTAGCCCTGTCGTAGTATTTCTTCCTTGCTACATGCTTACATGCACACTCACTGCAAATTTAGAGTATCCAATCCATGTACTAAATGTTGGTGGAATGTGGGAGGAAACCGGAACACCCAGAGGAATCCCACATGAACATATGGAGGACATGCAGACTATGCATAGAAGGCACACCAGCTGAGAAATGAACCTGAAAACCTCTTGCTGTGAGGAGACAACACTTTCTGCTGTGCTACTGTGCTTCTCATAGTGACTAGCTCTCAACCTATTAGAGCAAGAAATCTGGACAAAGCCATAAATAATGGGTGGACAAAGGGCCAAAAATAGGGGCAATTTTTAAATAGCATTCTTACAATCTTGGAAAGCTGACAGAATAACAGGTTTTGCATTAGCTTGAATTTTCTGAAGGGTATGAAGTCTGAAACTCAAGTATATGTCATTATGTTCTGACTTTAGTCTCAACAATTTGCCAGTGATTTGACAGAAAACAACAATTTTATGAGATGCTTGCCAAAATATGAGGCAGAAATCTGGACATTCTGCAAAAATTGGTACAGCTGAGAGACGACACATACAAGGAAATCAAATGCCTTTTCAAAATCAATTCTCATGGCAAACATTGTGTCAGGAACATGACATAAGGTTTTGATATAATCTGCATTTGCATGACCTTAGATAAAGCACCATTGTGTGTGGTATACGATATTTCCTTGACCAGTTCCGCCATATCTCAAGCTTATAACCTGAAGTCAACATTTGTCAAACATGTCGGCCTATAATTAGCTACAAAGGAAGGGTTTTTATTCAGTTTCTGAAAGACTGTTATCTCTGATACTATAGAAGTTAATCATACTTCCATTTTGGAAAGTCTGTATAAGTTAACCAGGGTTTGGCCATTGTTGGGGCTAAAGATTTAAAGGACTCATTATTCTGACTATCTGGATTTGGCCCTTCTCTTTGGGTGAATGACCTGGTGGACCTCTACTTCTGGGTTTAGTCTGTTTTTCTATGTCCAACTTGAATATCTTTTGAGAGTTTTCATTCTTAAGAAATTATATAACATGCCATTTACACTGACAATCTTTAATTATGTAATCCTTTTACAAATTCTTTTTTTTTTTCAAAACAGGTTTATTGTTTTAACATACAAGAGAAATATCATAACAATTTTATACAAGTAATTAAAAATAGATATGATTATAACATTCAACAAAACAACTAAAGTATTTACAAAGACATCCACTACAATCAGATCAATTAATTAAACTAAAATACCATGCTACTGAAATTAGGATTTTTTTAACAAATTTTGTAAATTATCCCATACAATATAATAAGATGTTTTTCTAGTTGTTCTTGACCTAATTGTGTTTATTTCCATATGGCACACTATATTCATAACATTTTAAATTCATTGAATGAAGGAGGTGTATCTGAAATCCAATTTCTGGTTATTATTTTCCTAGCCACTGCTAGAATAGACCATAACAAGGGAAGCTTAACCTTTTTAACACTTTGAGGTACAGGTGTGTTGAATAATATAAGAGATTTAGAAATAATGAAATTATCTGTAAAAAGAGCCTGCAAAAATTCATTAATTGACTTCCAGTATTCTTTCAATTTTATACAGTCATAAAACATATGAGCCCAGTCAGCATTAATTTCTACATTACATCTCTTACATAGATTATCTTTATTATTTATTTTATTCATCATCAAAGGTGTATAAAAAGATCTATGTAAAAATTTCCATGTATAAAGTCTCCAGACAGTTCTATAGGCAGATTCCAATATATATTGTTTATCTTGTTGATTTGGTGGGTCCCCATTAATAGAAGTGAAATAATTCCAGTATGTATCTACACTGTAAAAAGTTTCTTGTCTGATAATTTTATGTATGTATGAAAGTTTACCTTTATCAGAAACTTTATGTTGTAAATTTAATATCAAGTAATCAATCAGTGTTGGAATAGATTCTTTAACTGTTATAGACATTAGATCTATTTTATTAATGAGATGCTGTCTAAAGGTCTGAACCTCTAACCAGCAAGTTTCTCTTAGATCAAATTCTTGTTTTAAGAAATCTAGATTTTTAACTTTATTATCAGATATCAACTGATACCAGTACTTTAGATCATTATCTATAGCTAAATGAGTTCCTTCAGAAGTAGATGACAAAAGCATACCCTGAGTATACATTATAGGGCATATAATAAAATTCCATTCCCTATACTTAGGGTGCATGAATATAAAGTTACGATAGCTAATAATAATATTTAATGGGTAACAAACCATATGTTTAGGTGTAATAGGTGAAGTACAAAATTCCTTTAGTAACCATAACATGGAGTTATTTACAATCATATTTTTATGTGTTAAGGAGATTTTCATGAAGTGCATACTAATTAGCTCCCAATAATCTTTCCATTTTGCGACATATGACTGATCTATTAATAAAGTAATAACTTTTACAATAGAAGAGATAGTATATAAATTAAAGTCTGGAAAAGAAATACCCCTTGAGACCAGCTATTAGTATGTTTCTTTAATGCAATCCTAGGTCTATTAGGTGCCCATAGGAAATTTAACATTAGTGTATTCAGTTTCTTGATAATTATTTTTGTAGGTGGAAGTATTATTGATTGTATTAAGTATAAAATCTGGGGAATATTATCATTTTAATAATTGTAAGTCTCTCCTCCATAGTAAAAACATATTATTCCAGGTATTAAAAAGATTTTGTATATTAAGAAAACAGGTATTATAATTATTATATATAATAGATTTAATATCTTTAGATAGTATTATACCTAAATAAGTTATCTGACCTGAATTGGGTACATATTTAGTAAAATCACTAATGAGAATATTTTTTCGTGTATATATATATAGGTAGTATTTTAGTTTTTTCTTCATTGAATATTAAACCAGAAATACTTTTAAAATTCATCATTTTATCAAATAGAGACTGCATAGAAGAATTAGATCCTGCTGATGTAATTAGAACATCATCTGCAAAAGTTGAATTTTGGATGTTGTATTTTCATCTATTTCAAAACCCTCTATGTCAGTACTGTTTCTGATCAAATTAGCCCAAGGCTCCATTACTAAAGTGAATAATAGTGGAGAAAGTGGACATCCTTGTTTTGTACCTTTAAAATGGGTATTTTTGTGAAACATATGTTCCTACCTTAATATAAGCCAATGTTCCTTTGTATAAATGCTCAATTAGATTTTCAAATGCATCTGAGAAGTTTGTGCACTTCAGTAAGGTAAACAGATAGTCCCAACTTACTGAATCAAATGCTGAACTTATATCAAGACTAATAAGTGTTAAATCTTTCTTTTTCCTATTTGCAAAATCAATTAATGTTAAAGTTCTTCTTATATTATCAAAAGTATTTCTATTTACAATGAAGCCATCTGATCTATATCTATAATGCCGGGGATGATTGTCTTCAATCTATCAGCAAAAATACTCATAAACATTTTATAATCAACATTAAGTAATGAGATGGGCCGATATGAAGTACATCTAGTTGGATCTTTATTAGGTTTTAAAATTGGCGAAATAAATGTATATTGCCAAGATGTGGGGGTTATTAACTCAGTTTGGGCCAAAATAAAAACCTTATGTATTAATGAATATGTACTTTTAGAAAGGATTTTATATATCTCTGGTATAATGCCATCATTACCCAGTGCTTTGTTTGATTTAAGCTTATTTATTTGGTAATAACCTCCGTATATGAAATACTTTTGTCCAATAGTTTAATCTGTTGTTTATTAAGCTTTTTATTCATGTTTGTGGTTATAAACTCCTTTATTTTATCTTTAGGTTCCATGTTAATGTTATTATGGTTAATTTTGTGAAAGTGATTTCTAAATTCATCTAGTATTTCTGGTATACTAGAAACATTCTTCTTTTTCCTTAGAGAAAATATTTCTTTGATATGGTTTTGTTTATTCAACCTTTTTGTTTTATTTTTAAGTCTATGTAAGTATTTGGGGCTTATTGAATAAGACAAAAACTTGTATTCTCTAAAGTTATTTTAACTTTATGAGTTAAAATTTCTTTGTATTTCTCATTTAGTTTGTTTATTTCTTCAATAACTTTCTTGTCCATAATATTTTCTTTATTATTATGTTTATAAGAGTCTAATTTACTTTGAATATCTAACAATTCCTTATCCCAAGATTTCCTTTTATTATTATACCATCTGATACTTTGTCCATGTAGATATGATTTTAAGGCATCCCAAACATAGACAATGGAGACTTCAGGAGTATTATTTATGTCTAAAAATGTTTTACTTCTGAAAGTATATATTCTTTATAGTCTTTTAGTTGAGTTAAGTATGCTGGTATCCTTTTGATCTGAACATTATGAGTATTTTTATCATGAATTCAAAAACAATTGAATTATGATCAGATATAGGACATGAAATGATTTTGGAATTAATTAAATCTGTTACCATCTGGTTAGAAATAAAGACCCTATCTATTTTTGAATAAGTTTTGTATCTGTTAGAAAAAAGGTGTATGGTAATGATTTTGAATCTATCTGATTATTAATATCATTCAAATGATAAGAATTAGCAAAATCATTTAAATGTTTTGCATTTGATGTAATTCTTCTTTTTCCTATAGTGGTAGTATCACTTTCATGTAGTATACAATTAAAGTCACCAGCTAAAATAATATCTCCTATAGAGAATGATATGATCTTATCAAGATGATGTTTCACTGTATTAATACCAATTCCAGGTATCCAATATACATTAATTAAAGTGTAAGTCTTCCCATTAATTTGTATTGTAACCATACAAAACATTCCTTTGTCATCCTGATAAGACTTAATGGTTTTAGGAATGGGCATACTTTTATTCCATAAAATAGCCAGTCCTCTTTTTCTGAGTGTGCTCTGAACTAACCAATATTGTATATTTGTTTGTGGCTAGTTTATCAATATCTTTTTTTCAAGAGATGGGTTTCTTGCAGGAAGACTAAGTTGGTCTTATGTAAATTAATGTATCTTATTAGGCTTGCCCTTTTACACGGATTATTCAATCCATTAATGTTTAAAGAAATTCCTTTTAAAGATGTCATTTGGCATTTTAAAACTTAAGAATCTTATGATCAAAATAACAAATAACAACATAAGTAATGTTACATCTCCTCCTTTAGGTGTACCTTTAAATATAGCTGTATTTATTGAATCTCTTATGGAATTTTGTATAGGATTCAATTTTGTTTGTAGTGACAATGAGTGTACAAAATATATTGTGGATGTCAAAACTATATACATATAACAATGAACAAGTGAAAATAATGTAAGGATTAAACCTTGCATCCAGCCTGGAGTTAAAAACTCCAACCTAGAGTAGTATTTACCACTCAAGTTAACCCCCTACCCTAAGCAGCAGTACCTCAGCTACCAACTTATCAATTTAATACTGGTTATATTTAACTTAAATTAACAGCTTTCAATTCAATTATCTAGCAAGACAAGACTACACATTTGATAAAACAGCATCATATAAACTAAAATAAACTTTTTTTTTAAACTATTCATACTACTATATACATCTATGTAATATAATACACTTGTATTCAAATAGAATTCAAATAATCTTGATATTAGGAACCAAGAGGAGAGAGAGAAATAAAAGACGTGAAAGAGGGAGAGAGTGAAAGAAAGAGAGAGAAAAAAAAAAAAAAAAAAAAAAAAAAGGAAGGCATATTTACATATTAATTTATTCAAAGTATGTAAAAATAAGTTCTAACATTCATTTAAATCAAAACTTTGGCTAATATGGTTCAGACATTACATATATTAAGATGCATCTATTTTCTGTCATGTAAATGCAGTCAACAGCTTCAAAAACCTTGAATTGCTTGTATATGGGCATTTTACTCATACTCATTATTGTCAATAGAATAAAATATTATATTTATAGAAATTGTTATAAATCATACTGCATAGTTATGCAAATTCTCAGAAACACCTGCATTATTGTAAAAAAAAAAATCTGTATTTTGTATGTCTATACTACTGCTTTAAAATATATCACATGACAATTTCTTCCAGAATAGAGTTATAAAGTTATTTATGCTTGTCAATCAGATGAATTAAATGAGTTATAGCAATGTATATGTTTGGAACATAAGTTTTTAACACAGATTAGTATGCTGCAGTCAAGTAGATTTTCAAAAACACTTGAATAAATGTTTCATTTTCTATGCCTTCTAAAATAAGACATTTACTTACTAGAAGAAACTGCATAATTTAAAATCATTATAACTGACATATTTTATGAATTATAACATAGATATTTAAGTAATTATATAAAATAACTCACATTTAGATGTTAAAGAGTTCATTTTCCTTCACATAGTCGCATTTGCATCAGTTCTACTTCCTGGTAGAGTGTTCTTCCTGAATCTGCAATGTGTCAGTGTGATATTTAGGTCAAAGGTCAAATTGACTGCTTTCAGCTTCTCTGTGAGAATTCTGAGAGTTGAAGCTTTTGAAACAACTCGAGGACACTGTTCATGAGGTAGCCCACATCCCAGATTGTCTCCCTTAACATTTTGGCGGGAAACTTGTTAAAAACTAGTGACAAACATTAATTTAGCAGTGTAAATGCATCTAAACATGACAAAACCTTTGTGATGTATTTTACAGGTTATTACAGCCTCTATGTAAGTGAAATTAAGCCCAAAGTTATTAATAAGTAATAAAACTCAATATTTTTGTCTCAACTCAATTTTTATGCAAATCTTATTATTTACTGTGTCTATATGATCAAAAACATTTCTATATATTAATATGAAAAAAAAAATAAAGAGAAAGAATAAAGAAAAGAAAAAGAGAGTAGAAAATAAAAGAGTGTTAAGCAGAAATAAAAAAATGTAAGAGAAAGCTATAAGAAGTATATACAATGGAATATTACTTACTGTTTATATTAATAGAGTTAAAATAAAACATATTATTTACTATTATTTAGTTCTAATTATTATTAGTTAAAGCATGACAGATTATTTACAAACAAGCATAAGCAGTATAATCAAGAAAGTATAATTAGGAATAGCATTTGAAGAACATATAAACTTTTTACAAGGAATAAATATGTTATTATTCCATTTATCATATTTTCATTACTCTTCTCTCCCTGCCCTCCCCCACCCTTTACCCACTACATAATCTAAATAGAATGTCATTGTTTAAACAAAGAAAAGAAGAAAAGGAGAAGAATAAGAGAAAAAAAAATGTATCAAATTACTGACCTTACTTCTCTTTTTCAGAAAGAGAAACAAATTGAATAATAGCTTGTTATTAGTTCCTCAGATATTTTGACTGGTTATGAAACAAAACATTTCTTTGCACACAGAGAATAACTTTGATTAAATCTTTTTCAGAATATCTGTAGTTTTCTGGAAATGCAGGAACTATATTTAAAAAGATTAATAATGAAGTAAAATGATGAGAGAAAAAAGGAAAAAACATAGAACAAATCATTTGTTTTTAGTCTCTTCTTCTTCTCTGAAGTCTTCCATGAAGTTTCAGTTGCCAGTCTCTTTAATGAAGGACTAGCCCATTCCATTTCCTCTATTTTATCCAAAATCTTATTTTTTTTGATAAACAGTAAAGCAGAGTCTAAGTCATCAAAAATTTTAGGACCATCAGGAAGGAAGATTTTTAGCTTGGCAGGAAACAGAAGGTATGTTTTAAACTGTGCTTTTTTAAGCTCCCTTAGTAGTGGCAGAAAAACTTTTCTTTTAGCTATTACTAAGGAAGAATAGTCATTGTCAAAATGCACAGTTGTCTCATTAATCTTAACAGGAGCTTTAGCCCAAGCAGATTTAAGAACCATCTCTTTATCAAACATGATAGAAATCTAACTATAACTGATCTAGGATAGTTTTTGTTAGAGTTAGTATTAGCTATAGATCTATGTGCTCTTTCGATACCAAAAGAGAATGCTTCTGGTAAGTCTAAAGTTTTAGGGAGCCATGTTGTTAAAAAAGAAGTAATATTGTTACCTTCAATATTTTCTGGCAGTCCAAAAATCCTAATGTTATTGCGCCTAGATCTATTTTCCAGGTCACCCAGCTTTGTTTGTAAATGTGTATTTTGTTTCAGCAGAAACTCAATGTTGATTTCCTCTTCTTGGATTCTATTTTCCATGTCATTCACAGCTTCTTCTATGCCTGTCATCTGGATCTTCTGTTGTTGCAGGTCTATATGTAACAAGTCTATTTGTTTTGTAGTTTTTTCTATGAAGGTATCTATTTTAGTATCCATTTTATCCATCTTAGCAGTAAGTTGCTGGATTATAGTTATCAGAGACTGAAGTTCTTTCTTGATGCTGGAGTCTTGAGAATTTGTCTTACTGGAACTCATTTCAGACTGATAAACTGACAGGAAAATTTCCAAAGTGATTTCTGACAGGAATATTGTTAAAATTTCCTTTCTTTTTAGATATAGTTCAAGAACTATATAAAACAAACATATTTAGAAAGAAAATTACTTCAAAAATTAATTTTTAAGTAATTAATTCCTGTCAGTGTAATGAAATTGGTGGAGCTGAAGAAATCTGCTGCTATCCTGTGTTCATCCTTGGCCACGCCCCCCCTTTTACAAATTCTGATAAAAGCCACAGAATGCGTCACTGACCTCTGGATATCTCATACAAGTTTTTCAACATGGGCAATCTTATTTATGTAATCACAGCCACATTCCTTCATATTGCACACAGCAACTATAAGCTGACCTCCTTTGTCTTATCAATTAGCCTAATAACAAAAAGATAATTCTGAATACTTCCAAAACTAAACCAGTTGTTTGGTGCCTCCCCTAAATGGTAGAACTACTCTCAATCTCTTCTTAGCCATGACCATATTGACAACTCCTTTGGCCAGGTCATCTATTTCAATAACCATGGTATGTGGCTTGATCACACACTGAACTTTCACCTTCACCTAGAACAAATATGAAAGAAAAGAAATTCTCTCCTAAGTTGGTACTATAAACTTTACCCTTTTCTCTTCAGACCAACTGTGAATGTAATAAGCAAAAGAATTCTACTAGCTCAGCTTGAATATGTACTTCCATTGGTTGCATCACTATCAAAGGAAAACTCATATAAGCTAATCAATTTGCCATTTCACTATCCTCTCTCCTAGAAATGAGCATCATCATATTGTGCTTAATAAAGTCAGTTGGCTACCTGTCCAACAATGTGCCAACCTGCTCCTTGGATCCCAACTCTAAAACTCCTCAAAGAAGACTCCTGTCCTTTTCTTGCCGTCAACCTATTTAGACAGACCTCCCCTCCAGTTACAATCTAAGAAGTCCTAAACATTTTGACCCACTTTTTCAATGTCCCAAAAGCAGACTTCATTGTGTTAACCATGCCTTCTCCATCCTATGCCCCTAACTCTGGGTATCCCTCCTTACTAACCTTAAAGACCTCACCTTGTACCCCTCATTATGTGCTCAGCTTAAAGATAATCTCAAGTTTGTATCAATTTGTAAACACTTTCCCTCTGGATACATCCCTTACTCCCCCATTCTCGCTTGCACCAGTCAGGCACCTTTGTCTTCCTCGCAATATTTTCCTACAGTAATATGTGACATCTCTTCCACATTGTATATACTGTATATAATTCGTTTCTGTGTGCCCCTTCCTTACTTTTGCTATCTTTTACTCTTTGTGCTGTATCCCATCACTATTTCACTTTCTTCTTCTTCTCCCCCCTCCTTACTCTAATCATCTCTGCCTATTGTCTCTTATACCTGTGAACTTTGTTCTTATTACTGTTACTGATTCATTGCTATCTTCACACATTTATTTGTATTCATAATATCTCGTTAACTTGCTAGTCTACAGTCATTTATATTTATCTGGGCTGATGCTGAAATTGGTCCATCTGGATCTTTACTCTAACCCATGCATGAATGAATAAATCAATCAACCAACCAATCAATAAATAAGTAAATAAATGCATGCCTGCAAGTAATTTTTTTGGTTTATTCCTTAAGGTCCACATTCTTAGTGCTACAGACTGTAGACACTTATTCACCCTGTCATGCAGCAGAACACTTAAGGCTTTATGACTTCTCCTATACTCTTTTGCTTTCTGTCCACATACAGTAAAAAGTTGTTCCACCTTTCACCCTCTTGGGCGCATCCACATGCAATGACTGGCCATGAGAATGCATCGTTTGGTGTCTTGTGTGTGTTCGTGTTGGTCGTGTAATTTCTTCTTTTAAAATGGAGTTTTATCATTTAATTGTTTTGAGTATTTTATTTTTTGTCTGTGGAGTTAATGAAGTATTGCATCAAGAAAGCAAGATACAATATACCAGAGAAATGTTGCTGAGATTGTACTGTGCGAGTGCAGTTTGTGCAGAAGGTTTCATACTACGGTTACTTAATAATATTTCAAAGCACACCAATGAGACTGATAGTATGATGGGGAACAACAAAAAGAAGAGGTGAAGTAAAAGATGAGGTGTTAGATTGTGCTTAAAGAAACAATGGTTTAATCAAATTCCTTTGCCTGTGATGAGTATGTGGAATGTAATGTTCACTCTCTGAGAAATAAAGCTGATGAACTTCAGGGGAATGTTCATTACCAGAAAAAAAATTAGAGACTGTCGTATTGTGGCCTTTATGGAAACATGGCTTACAGAGCATGAGCAGGATGACCACTTTAGGTGGATTGGAAAGTTGAAATGATGAAGAAAACTCAAGGAGGTGGGGTAGTTATATTTGAATAAACGATACTGTAACTGACTGTAAGAGAAAGTATTTGTACATCAGATGTTGAGCTTTTATCAGTATCATTACACCCTTTTTACCTGCCATGTGAATTTCCTCATATTTTAATAAGAGCATTATACATTCATCTGAAAGCAAATGCTACCTCTGCTGTAAATATTATCTTTGGAGTGGTAAAACCATTGCAGACGATTTCACCTGAAAACACCAAATTTAATACTGGCAGACTTCAATCATGTTTCTCTTAAAAAGACACTTGCAAATTTTCATCAATATGTTTCTTGTCCAACTAGGTAAGATAAGACTTTGGATCTTTGTTATGGATCAGTAAAAGCACCTACAAAGCACTCTCTTTACTCCCTTTGAGTTTGGTGGATCATAACTACGTGCAACTATTGCCTACATATAAAATGGTTTTAAAGAGAGAGAACGCACAGATCAAGGATATAAAGACCTGGAATGAAGAGCTGATGTTATGTTTACAGGAATGTTATGAGTGTACTGATTGGGACATGTTTAAAACATCTTGTGGCGATGATTTGGACAATTTTTTTATGTAATACGTTCATATATTTTGTAGTGATATGATTGCACCATGTAAGCAAGGTAGAGTTTATCCAAATAATAAGCCATGGGTGGATAAATCTGTTAAGTCTAGCATAAATAAAAAGGCCTTTGAAGAGGGAGTAATGTCTGACTTGTATGCAACTACTAAAGAGCTGAAAACATAAATTTTAAGAGCACAACAAAAATATAAAACTGAATTAGAGAGTAAGATAATCTTGGATCTGTATGGTCTAGTATGGAAATTATAGCGGGCATTCAGAAGGCAAAAAATAATGGCCACATAATTCTAAATGACTGGGATACAGATTTTGAATTTGCAAATGCTCTTAATGTCTTTAACTGTTTTGATATTCTTCATTTAGTAATTACATATATAATTTGAAGACAAAACTTGCAGATAATCAATATTTTAGTATAGACCAAAAAGGTAGAAAAGGCGTTTCTCTCAACAAAAAAAAGGGAAAAGTGATGGATCTGATAATCTCTGTAGTCAAGTACTTAAAAATTGTGCAAGAGGAAAAAGTTTTGTATTTCATTACATTTTTAATAAGTTGTTGCAGACATCACATATAGCTAAGGTATGGAAAGATACTGCATTTTTTCTGATTCTGAAATCTAGATGTCCAAAAAATCTTAATGATTTCAGACCAGTAGCTCTTACATCAATGGTAATGAAAACTTTTGAAAGGTTGATAAAGTGTAGAAATTGTCAGTGGTGGCTGGTGACTTCAAATCAAAAGGGTGCTGCAGGAGACAGTTGAAATGGTGGGGCCAATGGGAAGGGGTGTGACCAACTAGAAAGGGACGGGGATATGCTCAAAACCACAAAAAACGGGACATTAATTAAATACACTGCCCTGGATGCCAAACCATCATTATGAGAGTCCAATCAAGACTAAATGAAGTGTAGAAGAAAAAAAAAACATTTCAATGCCGTGGCTACATGACAGCTTACTTAATATCTAGATGGAAACAAAAAGGTTGTGAGGCATGAAAAAATAAATTACTTTTTAAATAAATTACTGGAATGCCAGTCAAAATCAAGTATAAAAAACAAGCAGATCTCAACCCAAACCACTTCTCCTTGCACTGCATTTCTAATTATAATTTATATCCAGCTTTATAAAAGTACCAAGTAACATGATGAAAGTAGCAATCTCTGTGATACCCCCACTTGTAAAAATGTTTCTTATCCAAAAAAGACCTGCTGCCTGACAACTATCTACTTGTTTCATGGGGTAAACATGATCAAAGTAAAAAATGAATAAAAAACAAGAATCAAACTCTAGATAAATTGCTTAAATGATTATTGCACAGGTTATGGACCACACATGATAGATTGGCATTCTGTTTAGTTTATGGGTAAAGCCTGCAAATATGACTGCAATTCTCCAACAAATGTCATGAGCTTCTGAAAATACTGTAATCCTATCCTTTATTACAAATACTGTCATATGCATTTCAATACCTAAGGCTTATATGTTATCTAGTTATGTAAATATTCTCTGCATGGCACTAAGAAAAAGGCTTTCAGTGTTGGTAATTCTTTAACAGTATGCTTATTAAAGCTTTCTTGCATCTTACGATCTCAGACAAGCTTACCTGATGGTCATTAAAGCATTGCTACTTAAACACAGAGCAGCAGACACTGCAACAACAACATGCATTTTCTGAATAATAAGAAACATAAATCAACAGTATAAAAATATGACAGAAAACCCATAACATTCTGCAAAATCAAGCACAGATAAAAAGCTACTGTAGTACTTGTCTACCTTGGATGGGGGAGATACTCTGCACACTTACACTGCATAGCTGCTCCTTGCCTTGCTTGGACACATCCAGAGTCACTACATGGGGGAGTGGGGTGCAACAAGCATGCCACAATTTGAAATGTCTCTGGCTGACCGTGATGGCTCTGACACATTTGTCATACCTCTCAACCTCAGACCAAGAAATCTGGACAAAACCATAAATAGAAGTGGGACAAAGGCCCAAAAAATAAGGACGATTTTTAAATATTGCTCTTATAAACTTAGAAAGATAATGGAAAGTAGGTCTTGCGTTAGTATGAATTTTCTGAATGGTATGAAAGCTGAAACTTAAATGTCTATCATTATTTTCTAACTTCAGTCTTTAATAATTTGCCATTAATTTGTCAGCAAACCACAATTTTATGAAAAATGGACCAGAAATGTGATGCAAAAATATAAAATAGCCACACAATACAGCTGGGAATCTGTCAAAGAAGGGACACTTTTTTAATATTAGTACTGTTAAGTTGAGCAGCTGACAAAATAAGAGAATCTACATGCATTTCTGAAGTAAAGGTAATCTACAACTCTGATCATTACAATTATTTATCAGTTGTAAACCCTCCACATTTTCTTCCAAACTTGCCATTTTGTGGAGGGATTATTAGGGGTGAGCAACATTTTGAGCCAAAGTCGGGGACAAATGAGAGGTTTGGATATACCTAATTCTATAACGCATTTTATTTGCATGTACCTCTCAACCTCTTAATGCAGGAAATCTGGACAAGGCCAAATATATTGGGTGATATATATATATATATATATATATATATATATATATATATATAAATATAAAACATTTTATTGAAGAATGATATTTGCTACTCTAAGATAACAATACCTATTCTTGGAAAGAGAATAAAAATCCTTTATCTAGGCTTTAATATGAAAGCATATACCCAGCAGGCCAGCTGAGGGTAAACATGCATACTGTTTCAAACCCATATGCTGTTCAGGTTTGTTATGCTCTAGTACAGGTTCCCTCTATGATTATCCAACTCATCTAAAACAAGGTTAATCAGTAATAAAGCTTTAAAGAATATATTAGATCTTCAAAGATGAACCAGGAAGGACATACAGTTTGCAGCATGTGTTGATTATACTGTCAGACAAATGCTTTGGCATGGACTTCTAATAACTTAATGAGCCTGGGATCTTGCAGCAGCATCCTTTCCTACAGAATCATGTTCTCTGTAACTTATTTCATACCTAAGAAGATATACAAAGTGTCAGACCATCTGAGCTTCAAAAAGAGGAGATACCCTTCTGTCTCTGAAATCTGACTGCTCAAGAGGAAAGCAATATTTTTAACGCCTTTCTGTCTTCATCAGACAGCAAGACATTACTCCATGTCTGCCCCCCTGTATTTAAGAAAAGGAGCAGACCAGAAAAAAAAATGCAGGAAAACATACAGTTGCATGAATTCGTGCACTAGTATTTTATTCTGTAACAGCTGTGCTGACACACTTTCTGTTCACCACAGTTTACTCTTGTGTTACACCAACAGATGTGGCATTCTGCATGGTCTGCTGTACTGCATCAGACAGTAACCTTTAGGAAGTCCAACACTTAGACATTTAAAGAAAAACAAATGCAATGATTTTCAAAACTCACTGTTGCACTTTCAAACCAATTTTACAAAGCAATTTCACCCCCTGTACCCCTGATGTGGACAGCTATGCTATCACACCTCCTACTACTTATATATACTAACTCAGAGATCAATGTACTTCAGACTAAGGGAAATAATCTGATATACTGCAACCTCAGAATTAGTACATATTACCCCCATTTACACTTAAAATATTGTTGCTAAGAAGGAACTCTTCATAAAAAGAGCTGTAGAAAGGTGGCAAGATAGTGAAGGAGCAAAGGAACTATAGGTATTATGTGTTATCCATAACCTTTAGGCCCTGTCCACACTCATGAGTCTTACCTAAACACCACAGCAGAGGCTGTCATTCCATCCAAAGGGAAAATAAACCCACTCTCCGCAAGGAGATAGATTATTCCCCAGTATGCTGAGTTACATACTCATAATCCATGGTAGCAATACTCAGCAAACTTAAAAACGTGTGTAGACAGACAAATACCCTGACTCCTCCAGTTCTAATTTGAATCCCCTTTAAGCAAACAGCATTTATATTCACAATATAACCACTGCAGTGTGTATATCAAGTAGCACAAAATACGTTTCCTCTAAACTGGGTCATAAAATCCCTTACCATTAATCCCATTGCCTCAAAAACAAGCTACCCACACCAAGAAACTACTCACTTCACCAAATTATTGGGAAAAACTCTTCACAAGCTATGCTGAATATTGGTTAAATTTAACATTCTCTAATAGACGTCATAATGTAACAAAATAAAGAAAACATACTGCACAACCCTGTTATTTGCCATAATCAGATCAATAAACCAAACCATTCATCTGGGGAAAATACCTTTAAAGTTGTTAGAAATGCCAATAGAAACTTCAGTTTCTTTTTCTTACATTCTTGCATCACCTGCTAAAATGTCCTCCTCAAGCAGTGAATAATCATGATCACCAAAAATTACTTTTTTGGACCCTAAAGTACACATTGTACCCAGGCTTCAAATCTTAGACAACATTTGCTCTTTACCATACGTGACTAAAACCATACAGTCCATTGCATTGCCAAAACAGAGGACTCAATACATGGAAAACGATGACAAAAACATAATCTCTCTGTTATTAACTTTGCTAACATTACTCTAAGGCAAATGAAAGAAGATAGTACAGAAAGTCAAAGACTGACACATAGGGACAGACATGGAAAACATACAGACAGCAAAACTCACTAGCACTACTACATCAGTGGTGCTTAACGAATCCTGTGGAGTATAACACTGACTCCATACAAAGCATGATTATGATGTTATAACATATGAATGCATCACACTTGAGTATATAGTCAACAGCTAAAAAAAATCATAAGGTGGATTTGGGTGTTTGGCAGATTGTGTTATTAGTACCAACTATTTTAATGATACAATGACTTCAGTCAAATAGAAATTGATTCTGGGCATGACACAATTTCTCTGATTTTTAAGATGTATTATAGTCATTAAAAATAAGTAGGAAATCCGATCTCCCCACAAACCCCAAGAGGAAAACTAAATTCCACAATTATTTATAGATTATTTGTCATTTACTGCTTTGTCTCATCTAACTAACTTAAGTTTCAGCTATTGAATTAGCGTTCACATAAGCAACCGAGCAGAGTCTTGCAAAAACGCTATTATATCAGAGGAAATATTTGTTTAGCACTTGAAATGAACAATTTGTGCACCCAGCTAATCTGCTGAGATACTTGAGAAGCCTTTGAAGAGAATAGCTCAATAACCAAGTTTGTTTTTTTCGGATTTTTGATGTCCTAGTGCAGGGTTAAGTATAAAGACTTAACAGATGATTCAGCCATCTCTGTCAGCAGTATTGGCCCCACTCTGAAGTGTGTATTTATAACACTAAAGTGGAGCATCACATAATTCAGTCTCCCTTCACCATGAATGTTTTGCCTGGATTATGATGGCAATAACCATGGTTTTATTAATGGCAATGAGTGATTTACGACTCACTCCGATACATTCGTAGCAACTTCCAAAAGAAAAAAAATCAAACTGTATATGATCCAAAAGAAATCTAGGTTAATATAGCAAGAAGCACTCGTTACTGGTATGATGAGGTGTATGACACATGTACAAGTGCTAAAAAGAAAAAAAAAGCACTCAGTGGCAGGGAGCATGTGAGTAATGCTGAAATCTTGTGCGGACACTCATGCATACATTATGTACAAATACATGCATGTATGCATTATCTATCTATCTATCTGTCTGTCTGTCTACGTTTGTGTATGTAATAGGAGAGGGAGTTAAGCTCCGAATTAAAAAAAAAAACTGTCTATAGAATTGTTAGTAAACCAAATCCGTCCAGCTCTAAATCTTAAAAAAAGGATTTTGTTGATGCTAAACATATTGACCTAGTATTTCCTTTGATTGCAAATGCAGCAATAATACACAATCTCTGTATCAAAAATGACTTCAGTTACCGACAGAATCCATATGAATTTATGTAGCTATCTTTAACTTAGTTAGGGTATGGCTTGCCCAGTTTGTACCCCAATACTTAGAAGGCCAAGTTAAAAAATGTTATGTATTTACTATGGCAGCTACTGTTATGCATGCATTTCTAGAACTAATCTGCACATAAGCTACCTTCCACTGCAAGGGCAGGTGGTTTAAATGTATGCATTACCATTAATTTATGAACTCAATGGTAATTTGCTTATTCGGTTCAGTACTTACCTTGTATAAGCCGCTGAAAGTCAAGTGAATGAAATTAGGCCGCCAAGGCAAGCAAATAAAATCCACCACAAGTGACAAGTCCACAACTGGCTGCAACTGTTTGCTTCTCGCTCTTTTCCCAGCACAAAAAGCCCAGGAAGAGAGCAACAACCAATCAGCAGCATTTAGCCCAAGCACATCATGTACGTGCCTGCACTGCCTGCGGATGTCGCAATCCGAACCCCTTTCAATTCTATGTGGTTTGGAACCACATAGACTGCTGGGCATCGCACTGATGCCTTAATTTCCTCACCGGGCTGCAGCAAAAACAAAAAAAAAAGTCTTTATTTAAAACTGCCACAACCCGGGGCAGTTAAAGTGTGCATGCGCGTACTTGCCGAGGCAGGAAGGAACTTTAAAGACGAGTCGCAGAGACTGCAACTAAACTTGAGGCTTGCCTGAGACACAGTAAAAATAATAATAATAATACACTACACAAAAAGGTACTTTTTTCTTTTTTTTTTTCTGAGGGGGCTGCAGTCCGGCAGTCCGATGCCATGAGCTGCCCCTGGAAATTTTAAAGAAGACTGAGCATACACTTAATCCTATGCAGTTTGCTAATAGGCCACATAGAGAGGTAGAAGATGCAACAATTACCTTGCTTAACTTACCCTTTAAACATTTGGAAAACAGTGGGTCACATGCCAGACTTTTGTCTGTTGACTTTTCTTCTGTTCTTAATACAATTCAACCACATGTATTACTTGGAAGGTTGCAAGAAGAGATCGATCCGAGTAATAATCCTAAGGGCTGGAGATTAGATTTTTTGACTAATAGAACACAGAGTAAGAGTAAATAGAACTTTGTCAGATCTTGTTTATTCTTCATCCGGAGCTCCACAAGGATGTGTGCTTTTGGCTCTTGTTTATTCTTTATACTAATATGTGTAGGAGTATGTATGGAAATAGCACCAGTCAGCTTAAAAGTAATGAGACCAATCATAATCCAGTTATTAGTGATTCTGTTAAATGGTGTTATGAGTCTTTTCAGTTAAATATATCTAAAACTAAAAATAAGATAACTGGTTTAAGAAAACATGCACATACACATGATGTAACATTATAAAGGGTCAGATGGTCGAATGTGCGCATTCTTATAAATATCTTGGGATAATTATAGATTCAAAGCTGAATTTTGAGAAAAATTGTGAAGCTGTGTGCGAAAAGGGACATCAAAGATAGTAAATGGAACAATTTTCACAAACAAAACATACAGATAAAAAAATGATTCTTTTTTTATTGTGCTTTTATAGAATCTATTTTAACATTTTCATTGGAAGCACAGTATAGACAACTGTGTATGAAAAGGAGGAATTTGATGGATCAAATTGTGAAATGGTCTAGTAAATTGACTGGTGAGCAAGCATTGATTCTTAAGTCTTATATATTAGATGGCTGGAAAAGATAACTGGTTAAATTTTAAAGGATGTTTTAAATCTGCTATATGTTGAATTTCAGCTTTTTTCATAGCTTCATAGGTTCTTAGGTATGTAGTAGTCTAATGGCCCTGGAGCCTTTACAAGTCTAGCCCAAAAAAATTGCCACGCACCGTGCCACCTGATGTTAGTTCACAGTGTCCCTATCCAATATGGCAACTGGAATGATCTCTGGAGTGAATGTTCTTACCAATCCACTCATCAAGATTTCTCTTGAAGAGGGCCAGCGAGGTGCTCTGCTTGACATGAATGGGAAGCATATTCCAGAGTATGGACAGTCTTTGGCAGATGAACCTGTCCCTCCAACATGTTCTATTAATTGTGGTAATGAGGTTGTGATCTCTACAGTGTGTGGTGTGGGGGGATTGGGATTTCTTTAGGTGTAGCATTTCAAGTAAGGCTGGGTTGGACATGGTTTTGTAAGTCAAGCAGAGATCACCTCTAAGTAAACAAAGAGATTGAGAACAGCTGAAGTTTCTTGAGTCTGTCCCTGTAGGACATGTGTTTAAGGCCTAGGATCCTTGTTGTTGCTTCTCCAGCTGTTGCAGGTGTCTGGTCAAGTACATGCCAAATGGAGCGTTATATTCGTCGATTGGTCTTATAATGGATGAGTAGACAGGCATGATGACCTCTTTCTTCCTGGATGCAAAACCTTTGGTTATAAGATGGGCCACGTATAAGTTCTTTCTGACCACAGTGGCAATGTGGTGGTCGAAAGCAAGGTGGCTGTTGACCTGGGTGCCCAGATCTCTTATGGCCCCTTCAGTATTCAGTGGGCTCACATCAACATGGTAATTCATGGGAAATAATTATTTTTTTCCAAAGGGGATAATGCATTTTTTGGTGTTAAGCTTCAGGCCATGGATCTGACACCAGTCATTAGTCTCGGAGAGGCCCTTTTGTAGGATGTCTGCATCACTTGGGGAATTGATAATGATTTCTAGCTTGCAGTCATCAGCAAACTTGGTCAGCCAAAGCCCTTCTGTGTTTGCCTGGACATCTGAGAAGTAGATGCCAAACAGGAGAGACCCCAGGACTGAGCCCTGTGGGACTCCACTTGTGACAGGTCGACAGTCTGACTTGGAATCCACAACGTTCACTCTGTGGGTCCTGTCTGTTAGCCAATTTGCAACCCACCTAGTGATGTAAGGATTGATGCCTAGTTTGGTGAGTTTATCAATGATACCTGAGTGGGGAATGGTATTAAAGGCCTTGGCCAGGTCAAGGTAGGCTGTATGCACTGCCTTACCCTCATCCATGGCCTTGGTGACTGCCTCGAAGAAGTCAACCAGGTTCAGCAGGCAGGATCTCCCCCTTGACAAAGTTAAACTGAGTGGGATCAAGAGTTTGGAGGTTGCCTATATCTTTGTTAAGCAGGTCCATGATGATGCACTCTATAGCTTTGCATACCAGACTCACCAAGCTAATGGGGCAAAAGTTCTCAGGGTCTGTAGTTGCTCCCCCTTTATGGATTGGGATGACTGTAGCAGTCCACCATTTGTTAGGGACATAGCCTGAGGCAAGGCTGTGATTGAAGGTATGTGTTTCCAATTTGTAAAACAAAACAGTATAACAATAGTTTTATTCCAGCAGGTATTGCTCAGATTAATAGTTAATGTGTTTAATTTTAGAAAGAAAAGATCAACTGCATCTGTTACATGCTGAATTTCAACTCTTTATCTGGTTGAATGCATCTGTTTTGAAATGTAAAATAGATAGGCATAATGGTTGTATTTTAACAGCTATTTAAATTAATAGGTATGCGAAAGATATATACATTTCTGAGATTTTTTGTTTGTGTAATGTCTTAGTGTAAGTTATTTTCTTTTGATGTGTTGTTTAAATGAATGTATTTTTTATGGTAAATGTATGTTGAGACTAATTCTAACTTACTTTGTGAGTGTAAAATAAATTTACCTATGTTACAAATAAAGGAATTGAACTGAAGTGAACTGAACACCCTTAAAAGTTGAATTTCAATATGCATTCCTCTATAAATTAATTCTTTGGTATAACTACAGACTCTTTCTTTTAGGCTTTAAAGACTGCCCATGGGATTATGAAAAAGCTTCCCACAGGGTTAGCTCTGAAAAACTTGGTGACCCCATCTGAAATATGCTGCAGTAGCTCCAGTTAGGTTAATATCAGGATATTGAATTTCCATAAATGCCCCCTTTCTTCTTTTTGACACAACTGAAAATTAATTAATGCCACTGTTGAAACCCAGATCAACAAAACGTGAAGAATAAAACTAAAACCCCCAAACACACTGACTTTGGAATCATGTCACATCACTATTTTATTTAAAAGATTGCTGACTGTTCAGTACTCAGTGTCGTTGTATATAGTTGTCTAGTTGCAAACTGCGATTGGCCAGATTCAGTAAAGCCTACATGGTCCGTTTACACTGTGTGTATATCTCGGTGCTGCATGCAGATGATAGCACACTGTTTTAAATTCTAAGTGCCTCTACATGGTGTGTAGAACAGAGCATACAAGATAAACACATTAGCATGCTAATTACAGCTTAAGCAGCTGAATTGTATGTTAATCAACCAACCAAGATGGAGGAACTATTCAACAAGATATATTTCAACCATGTAGACTCAGTGATGGTTTTCCATGTGAATTTGAAAACCTATTGGAATACAGCCACAGAAAGGAGTCTACACAGAAACAATGTAAGGAGCCGCTGTTGCTTTAATTCATGTGTATGTGCAACAGGCTGAAGTCTATGCTGCTGCTGCTAACAGACCAGACCAAGAAGGAGAAGAGTTTTCAGACTCCTTTTAATTTATCACAATCTACATCACATGGAGATGGTAGAGTGCTACAAGGTGGAGAGAGACACGCTACAAGAATTCTGCAACCTCTGTTATCCTCAAATCAGGGCCAGGGTAAACTGGGAACCCACACCAGTGGAGACAAATGTATGTGTAACACTTAAAATTATAGCTACAGGTACCTTTCAGAGACCAACAAAGGGCTTGCTGGTGTGTCACAGGCATCAGCATCCAGGATTCTCCATCAATTCCTGAATGCTATTCTCCAACATGCCAGTGACCACATATATTGTCCCTGTACTCCAGAGGGCAGGGCTTGAAATATACAGGAGTTCTACACTGTAGCACACTACCCTGAAGTACTGGGTGACATAGATTGCACACATGTAGAAATTAAGGCACCACCTGGGGAACAGGGAAGACTCTACATAAATAGCAAGGGCTTTTACTATATTAACTGCCAAGTCATGTGTAATGTCAAGGAAATCATCTTGAATGTGTGCGCTGGCAACCCAGGCAACTACCATGACTCACATATCTGGCACACCTCCTAGCTGTATCAGATGTTGACTAGGGGGGATATCCCACAGGATCATTTAATGGGGGGGGGGCAGGTTATGCACAGACACCTGCTGAAAAATTCCACAATGAAGCACATTCTCAAACCAGATATATCATAGAGCATGTATTTGGGCTACTGGAGTCATGGTTCTGGTGCATAGATACATTTAGTAGGGAGCCCTGCAGTACAATCCTAGAAAGGCTCACCCAGACTCTGCTACACTTTGCTGTGAAGAAAAGGTTAGCTTGCTTTTTTATTTGTTGTATTTTATATTACTTTATTGCCTTTTTGTATTTTGAATACTGTGATTTGTTTCTTTACCTTGTGTTTTACTTGTATTCTGCTTTTAACTGCATATTAAAACTTCAAGAGACCACAGCTCTGTCTCTTGTGAGTCAGGCAGATATTTTTTCCCCACCCTCCCACCTGCTTACCGTCATATTCTTAAATACCATTGTCTTTCTAGTTGCCTGTCTCTTATGTTAATTTGACCATATATCTCATTTCCTCTGTGCTTTCACAGGCTTGTGTGAGTAAGCACAAAATTATTTTGTGAAATCACTCCCCTTCAACTATTTAATTTCTTGGCCATCCTACTGTATTCCATAGTACCAGAATACAAAAGTGACCACCCCCTTTCAATCTATCTTGCTGTTTTAAAAATAGTGACTCTCCACTAAAACTTAACTTTTTAGACAGGTAAAACTTAAGTTACCTACTTTCACATCTAACTTATCTAGTGCACACCACAGTGTTTAGGATAAACCTTTTTTTTTCATCTTACCTTTAAGCATCCCTGTGACTAGTACTTGCTCTAATACCTGCTGGAAAGCACTAGAAAGCCTTAAACTGATACAAGCACTCAACTCTCCTTGTTAATAAGGAGAAATTAATTGTATGCACTAAACAACCTATAATTGCAAAGTACCTTGCTAAGGCAAGGAAAAACAGTTCCTGTACTTTACAAAAAAAAGCACCAAACCAGGCATGTCCAAGGGTTAGCGTCCGGTGATTTCTCCAGTCCACCTGGTAAAGCTGGGCATACTGGGGCAATGCAGCCTCATGTATACAGACAACCCTCTCCTCCTACCACCCAACACTACAACCTGTGAGAGATGCACACATAGCCAAACTGGAAGCAAAGCTCTCTCCACCCAAGATTGTGCTAGACAGTCAAGAGGAGAAGGTTAACACCCGCACTACACCTCAAGCAACACATAGCCCTTCTAAATCCATACACCAACACCTACACATCGAAACATTAAATCCACATATGTGGAGGCCCTTAACTGCATCCTGCCCAAGCAACAAGGCCCTCCAAAGCTGAAACGCAAATACCAATCACAACCAAAGTGTCACATAGCTCGCAACACCAGTGTGCTACCCAGCAACACCCCCTAAGGCAAGACAATGTACCTAGCACTTTAGTCATAGGTGACTATAGTCAGGTACACTGATATCCCACTCACCAGGCTGAACAAGGAGAAAATTACAGTCAGCTGCCTGTCGGGTGCCAGGATCCACCACATAATGCATGCACTCAAGTCACTCCACAACAAGTACAAATATGACTCTGTCATTGTCCATATTGGAGTAAATGACTTGAGACATACCTCCCTGGACTACATTTAAAGAGACATGGAAGAGCTCTCTGATCATGTGGCCCAGGCAGGTATGACCCTAGCCCTGAGTAGCATCCTGTCTTCACCCAGAATTATACCACAATATAAGGACAAAATGATTGACTTCAACAATTGGCCAAGCTTCTGGTGTCATTCAAAGGGGGATTCAGTATCTGTCGGCCTGGGATAACATTATCGACAGGCCACGATGCTTTGCCAGAGATGGTCTGCACTTGTCGCCCCTGGGATTCAGGTTACTGGCTAAGGCTCTTGCCAGCCCTATAGTGCCTTTTTAGGCAAAGTTCAAAGGACAAAACCACCACAGTAACAGGTACAAGCATGCAAATTCTGAAGGTAATGCTACTAAATGCTAGAAGTCTAAACCTCAAAACACACTCTCTCTCGAGGAACTCCTAAAAATGGAGAACATTGATATGTGTGCAGTAACTGAGACCTGGTTCAAGGCTCCAGAGAGCACCCCTGCAACACCAGGCTACAATTCTTACACTTTTCGGCCACGAAAACAGAACCGAAACACTAAAGGTGGGGTAGTGTCCATATTCACCAAGGATATTCACATCACCAGGCTAGTTGCCCAACACAATGTGTCTGAAATTCTCCAGATGCAACTAACACTAGGTAAGACTGCAATCCAAATTGTAGCTTGCTATAGATCCCCCACCATGCACCAAGATTCTCACTACACCTTTCTAAACATACTGGAAAATATTAAGATACAACCAAACACCCTAATCCTGGGTGATTTCAACTACCCTGCCATTAACCTGGAAAACTACTCATGTACCAATACCTTTGCTCAACGGTTATGGAATTCATAAATTCCAACGCCCTGGATCAACTAATCCATAGTCCCACCTGGGGCTCCAATATCCTTGACCTGGTCATTACCAACATGGGAAATCGATGCTCCACACCTATGGTCACCCCCTCGTTGGTCAGGTCTGACCAAAAGCTAATCACCCTTAACATCCACATCCCACCACCGCCCCCCAGTAAGGAAATCTTCATAAAAAACTTCTCCAAAGCCAACTTCATGCTACTCAAGTCAGAAGTGACAAATTCATGACACCCACGCAGATGGGAACTGAAAGTTTGACTACTGAATCCTACTCTAAGGCACTGTATGAGCACATCCACTCATGAAAGAATCGAGCCATCCCAAATAGAACCAAGATGCTCTTCTCCAAAAAAATGAAGCCAATCTGATGGTCCCCTGCCACAAACAAACTTTACAACAAAAGGGAGAAACTGTTGCAGAAAAGAGAAAAATCCCAGGATGCAAAAAACTCCCTTACCAGCCTCAGTAAGAAGCTGAGATCCCTCATAAAATCCTCCAAAGCTAGTTATGAAAATAATATTGCCAAAGATTCCAAAGACAACCACGAGGCATTCTATAACTATGTCAAGAATCTAAATGGCAATTCTCAGATCTGCTCTGAGCTACAACAGAATGGCATTAGATATACTGATCCCAAGGATATTGCCAATATCCTGGCAGATCAGTTCAGTGCCAACTTCACCACCCTCTCACCCCCTAAATAGCCCATCTCAATACAGGAAGATTGCCAAAGTCTGGTAATAACGGCCACACAGTTAAAAAACGCACTTTCTAAAGCTAAGAATACAACAGCATCCATGGACCAGATGACATCCTGGGCTGTGTACTACATGAACTACAAAATGAACTGGCACCTCACCTAAGTGTCATGTTTAATATCATAGCTTCACCTCAGGCTTCATGCCCACTGAGTGGGACACAGCTACAGTTATCCCACTCCACAAGGGGAGATCCACCTTGGATCCGGGAACTACCTCCCCATCAGTCTGATGAGCCTGATCTGCAAGGCCATGGAACGTATTATCATGGAACTTATAAATAAAGACATTGGCAACCTTCAAACACTGGACCCCACCCAGTTTGGGTTTGTGAAAGGCCGATTTTGTCTCCTGAACCTGATTGACTTCTTCAAATCAGTCTCCAGAGCCATGGGCAAGGGTAATGTGGTCCACACAGCCTATCTGGACTTCACCAAGGCCTTTGACACTATCTCCCACTCTGGAATCATAGACAGACTTACTAAGCTGGGCATTAATCCCTACATCACTCGATGGTTTGCCAACTGACTTATGACAGAACCCACACTGTAAAAGAAGCCGACTCAAAATACAGCTTCAGACAAGTGACAAGTGGAGTACCTCAGGGTTTAGTCCTGGGACTGCTCTTGTTTGGCATCTACTTCTCTAAAGTACAGGCCAACACTAAGGGACTCTGGCTAACAAAGTTCGCAGATGACTGCAATGATGTGGATACTCTACAAAAGGGCCTTAGAGAAACAAATGCTTGGTGCCAGAGCCATGGGCTCAAGCTCAATCCCAAAAAATGTATAGTTATCCCCTTTGGGAAAAAACATGTACCCATGAATTACCACATAGGTGGCAGTACACTACACACTGAAAGTGCGATAAGAGACCTAAGGACACAGGTGGACAGGGGTCTCAACTTCGATAACCACATCGCCGCAACAAGCAGGAAATCCTTCTATGTGGCACACCTCATCACTAAGGGCTTTTCATCCAGAAAAAAGGGGGTGATTGTCCCACTGTACTCATCCCTCATTAGACCCATTATAGAATACAATGCCCTGTTTGGTAAGTACCTCTCAAGGCATCTGCAACAACTGGAAAGGCCACAGAAATACCTTGCTAAAAGAAACACAGGCCTAAAGCAGATGCCCTATGCTGGCTGACTTAAAAAGCTCCAGCTATACTCTGTCGCATATCGTCTACTCAGAGGTGATCTCTGCTTAACATACAAGGCCATGTCAAACTCAGAGCTGTTGGACATTCTACACTTAAAGAAATCCCAATCCCTCAGAGCCACATGCTCCAGAAATCTAAACCTTGTCATCACTTGTAACTTTTAAGTTACAAGTGGCATCCCACAGGACTCAGTTCCGGGACCTCTCTTGTTCGGTATATACTTCTCTGAGGTTCAGGCTAACATGGGGGGACTATGGCTGTCAAAGTTCGCAGATGACTGCAAACTGGGAGCCATAATTGACTCTCTAGCTGAACAAGCATCCTCCAAAAGGGTCTCACAGAGACGGATGCTTGGTGCCAGAGCCACGGCCTCAAGCTAAATGCTAAAAAGTGCATAGTCATTCCCTTTGGGAAAAACAAAGTACCCACAAATTACCACATAGGTGGTAATCCATTAAGTATGGAAGAAGTAATTAGAGATTTGGGGACCAACGTAGATAGTTATCTCTCCTTTGATAATCATGTTGCCAAAGTGGTTAGAAAGACCTTCTATATAGCCCACCTTATCAAGAAAGGGTTCGCATCTAGATCAAGAGAGGTCATTGTTCCCATCTACTCATCACTCATCAAGCCTATAATTGAATACAATGCCCCTTTTGAGATGTACCTTACCCGGCACCTGCAGCAACTGGAGATACCCCAAAAGTACCTCACCAAGAGGATCATGGACTACAAACAGATGTCCTATGCAGCTCGACTAAAGAAACTCCAGCTCAACTCAGTTGCTTACCGCCTACTCAGAGATGATCTATGCCTGACGTACAAAGCCATGTCATACCCAGAATTATTGGACATGCTCCACCTCAAAAAATTCAAATCCCTTAGAGCTACACGCTCCAGGGACTTAAATCTCAGCACAAAAATAAATAGGACATGCTGGGGGGACAGATTCATTTCCCAGAGGCTCCCCTCACTCTGGAATAGAATCCCAGTTCATATTAGACATAGCCCCTCGCTGACCCTCTTCAAGCGAAATCTAGACGCGTGGATGGGAAATCGCAAATTCACCCCTGGGATCTCTTCTGTGTCCCTGCTCGACAGAGGCACAGTAAACTAATCTTAAAAGGCTACCTTCTGTGACCTACTTTACAGAGGCACAGTAGGCTAATCTAATAGGGAGGCGAAAGCCAAATACACTTGGGCTAGGCTTATAAATGCCCTAGGGCAGATAGCCTAGTATCTACCTATGAACCTATGAACCTATGAACAATAAACAAAACATGCGGGAGGGATAGGTTCCTGACCCAGAGACTTCCCCAGACTCTGGAATAGACTGCCCATACATGTCAAGCAGAGCACCTCTTTGTCCCTCTTCAAAAGTAACCTTGACGATTTAATGGGAGAAAGGAAATTCACCCCGGGGATCACGTCAGTCTCCCTGATAGACAGGGGTCCAGGGAAGTAAATAGTGTGGGAAGAAATAGCCAGGGAATTCTTATGGTTAGGCTTGTATAGGGCCTAGGGCTGATAGCCTAGTACCAACCTATGAACATGTACTAAAATATTCACTGTATGTGCCATGCTACACAACATCAACCTGAGAAAACAGCTTCAACAGGATTAACAAGGAGGAGGGGCAGACATCCCACCGCCAATGTCAAGGCC
Organism: Protopterus annectens; assembly: GCF_019279795.1. Classification (NCBI taxonomy): domain Eukaryota; kingdom Metazoa; phylum Chordata; order Ceratodontiformes; family Protopteridae; genus Protopterus; species Protopterus annectens. The sequence goes on from NC_056730.1 coordinate 1,154,756,000, forward strand.
ACCACAGCCATATGCAGTTGAGGAGTAAGAAGGGTAACCAGTAGCTGCTGTGGGTGTAGGCAGATGTAGGAGTGCTCAACATGTCTTTGCATTTGCTAAGAGGCAATGCATAGCACACTCACTCAACACATAAGGGACTAAAACCTTCCTCCTACACACATACATGTAGTAACATTGATGCCAAGCAATGTTCACATCCTTTACCTACCTGTGTAATGGTGTAGCAGACAGAGTCAGTCCTGAATTAAAACTGTTGCAACTGCTGGATTTAGAAGGGAAGTGCTGAACCTGGACTGTATTATGTAATAATATGAATGAATAGCATAGCCTTTCATGTTATTACTTGGTAGTATAAGCAAGCAAAAGATTGGTGATTTGTACACAAATGACTTTAAAATATGACAGCAAAGACTTATAGGACTGATATGTGTCAATTATCAAGTAGTATTTCTCAGGCATCAAAGTTTCGCAGTCATACCTCTCAAAAATACTGATGGTCACCAAATGTCCTCAGTTTAGCACCAACATTTTTTACTGGAAAAATCATTAAAGCCTGAAGTTAGAAAGTAATGAGACACATGTCAGTTTCATACTTCACAACCCTCACAAGATCATTAACAACACCGATGCACATAATATTTGATGCTATCAGCTGTCTAACTTTCTAAGATCAATTTCAGTCAAAGGAAAAATTACCAATTCAACATCACAAATGCAGATATACTAATCACTAAGTCAGGTATGCACCCTGAGCATCAGACACAGATGTTATGTATCCTTGAATCCAAAAGATTCAAGACAAGGATATGGGGCAATTATCATCACTTGCACAGGGTGTTGTGTGGGAAGGCAGGAATCCCAGTCTGACACAAAAGGTCTGTGAGTGTGTGTAAGAAAGTGAAGCTGGTAGACATTTGGATGAAGGCACAAATGGCCAGTGAGTCAAAATGAGCTTTAAGCTTCACCGCTAAACCATGTAATTGCTGTGTGTGTTTCTATATCTATATGGGTCCTCCGGGTAAAACTGGTGCATCAGTGTCTGCAGGAAGAGAGCCAAGCTACGTGCTAGCTCTGTGACTTGGTATGTCAGACAGGTGTGAGCCATGCATGGTACAGGTGGCAGTTCATCATTGTCATACTTGACTATGAAAACTGGTTCTGCCAGGAGTTGGACTGGCACATCCACTCCCATGGTCAGATGCATTTTTGCTACCTGAATGTGACTGATGTATGCTGGATGAACTCCACAATGAGGATGCCCAGGTCATGACCCAATGGCCTGCCACATCTGGGTGTGCGCAGCTCAACAACTGACACAGTAGTGGAATAACTGCCACTATGGGAGCTTGATCGGGCATGGCCACATTGGCTAACAGCAGATGATGTGGCTGACCTATAACCATGAGGATGCTATTCCTCTCCCAGCAGGTGTTCCATCATAGAGATCACCCATTCCAATGTGTCATTCATCTGATCCATTGAGTCGGCAACATGGTGGAGGCAGTCACACATATCAGCCTGTGCCACTTCTACAACCCTAAGCATTTCTCTGAAGGACCTATGAGAATGTGCCTGTGCTGCCATGATGGCCCTAGACATACATTGAGTGGCATGGGAAGAGGCACCTGAATCAGGTGGAAGATGGACAGCAGCCCACCTTCAAGTACCCCTAGCAACCCTCCTGCATGGCACTTTGCCCACACTTTAGCTATGGTCAGAGTCAGCGGGCACTGAAGCTACAGTAACCACACTTCCCTGACTGATTGTCTCACTCTCCACCTGTCCAATATGTGAGGGCTCACTGGCATGGGTAGACATAGGCCTACTGGCTGTGTCTGATGAAATTACAGAAAATTGCTGTATATCAAATTCAGTGTCAGATTCAACCTCTGAACCCCTGTCAGTGCCTGTGTTTGGCCACAATCATCAGAGTCTGCTGATACTCTGACATCAGGTGGTAAAAGGCAGATACTTCCACTATCAGGATCACCTGTGATAATAAGCAATGAACACAAGAAAAATAATTGATACCTACACTACTATAGTCACATATATGCTAACAAATTAACAGTGGTGCCACTATTATAGACAGTACAGCAATACACACAACAGTCCTGACACTAGCATCACAAACTAAATATTTATTTGAACTGCTCATCCATACTGACAAAAAAAATTGGCTTACCATGTGCAGATGATTGTAGGCTCCCTATGCTGGATGGTCCTGAGTAAGTTAAAGCAAAAGGTAAGGACATCATCATCACAATTAACAGTAACATAGGGGATAAACATTTTGCCCTTTATATGTCCATTAACTATACTTTCAGCAAGAACTTGGATGACAAGTCCAACCTGAGCCCATGTGTAATCAATCAGAATGTGTTATTAACTGTAGCAATATAAAATTCCCCTCTAAAAATTTTATTGTTAAATAGAACTAATGTACTGATGTAAATATTTTACTACACAAGAGTATTTAACAATTGAGATACATAAGCTTACCCGGAAGCTCCTTCTGGTGACTCTGTAGCAGATCCCCTGGTTCCCATCCGAAGATGGCCAACTGCAGTTGCTCTCCTCCATGCAGATGAGATCATGCCAGTGGCCCTATGCAAACATGATTGTATGTCCTGCTGTGGGTGCCTACTGCCTTCACATCTGCAACTATCTACTGCCCAAATTTGCAGTCTGCTTGACATATCTCCATGTCCCCTCTCAAGCAGAAAGGCACCATGTTGTCTAAAAGCTTTCAGAATAACCTGATTCTCAGGGTCACTGAAGAGTATTTTTGGGGGACTGAGACACCTGGGTGCCATAGTCCAATGTATCCTAAAGCACAACAGAAAGATAATACACATAAGTATCACATAACTAAAAAATACATGTCCCGGACAAAACAGAAAAGGTAGCATTACAGTATTACACAGTGGAGAAACTGTCAACAATCTAGATATTTGAAATATGACCCAACAGGAACTGAGTGATTGTAACATATTACATTCACACTCAAAGAAAGGATGGCTGCAAAACAAGGGAGAGTAACAATAGCAACTTATCCTTGTTTGTGCCAAAACAGAAATGTAGCATTGCTCCCCACCCCCAAAAGAACAGTCAAATGACACATTTTGCTAACAAACTATTAGTGAAACACTAAACATGCTATCAAATTAACTGTCCTTGAAACATGAACAGATCTAACACAGAACATTCTGTTTTAAGTTATCCCCAATCATGTATACCTGTGAAATGCCCTGACAAACATGCCCAAATTATCAATACACTTCTAAGTAATGCATACAGGTAACAGTAGCATTTACTAATTAATATATACAAATATGAAACAGATTTTATTCTTAATATTTCTGCATCTGGAGTTTATAGCTGGAAAAATGCAAGCATACCGTCTCCAGTTCAGAAGTCTTCTGTGCAGACATATGCCAAAGTAATAGGCTCTTCTGTGTTCTCCACATAAACAAGTCTCCTCACCTTTAGGCTTTCTAGCTACATGGTCACCCTTTTATGGTGTAGATTCAGGGCTGTTAGCATGGTGAATATGCAAATGAGGTGTGAACTCAGAGTTACCGAACTCTAAATACTTGACTCAGTGTATCAGAAGTAAACATAGTGCAGGTACTCCCTCAGTGTTTGTTGCTGATGGATTGCAACTGTGAGTGATTACTGGTAGGGAGAACATCCCACTTAACAACTAAACCAAAAAGTAAAAATGTTACATAGACAAAACAGAAGTAAAAACTATAAGAAAAACCTAGCCAAGCTAGAGTTTTCACTGTGTGATACCTTAAACATCATGTAATAGAGGTCAGTGGGATATATGCAAGTGACCCCTTAAGGACATCTTTGGCCTAAATCTCACCATAAAGACTTAAAAAAAAGAAAAAGTCATGGACATTCTGAAGCCATACAGCAAAAACACTTGATGTCCTTAGGTAGTCATTTGCATATATCCAATGGGCTTCTATTACAGGAGGTTTAAGGTATCACCCAAAGAAACCTCTAGCTTGGCTAAGTTTTTCTTATAGTTTTTACTATTGGTAGGGAGAAGGGAAAACACAACAGCAATGCAGACTGCCCTAATGGCAGTGGGTTTATCAGGTTAGACTTACAAAGTGTATAGAAGTAATTTTATCAAGGCAGAAAAGTAAGTAAGCAGCACACAATTCACAGGTTCTGTTCATTGACATCTAACCTCCCCTTCATTTGTTGACAACTGTAAATTATTGCCATTTAATATCCTTACACATTTTAAGGACAATGACATAGAATGCCTTATAGACTGCCTGTCTCAGACTACTGGTCAGATAAGACAAAAATGAGCAACACAGAGAGGTAAGACAGAGCTCAATTTTTGCAAGCAATAGCCATAAATGGTTGAGTGATCACTCAGTGCACTACATCCAAAATGAATACATGCACGGATAACTGTTATGTAATTTCTTAGTATTGTGGATGATGTTAAAGTTGGTTGTATGCAGAATGACTTCAGTTCTCTGCTGCAAAGCTGTTTGTGTGATAAAGAGGGATAAGAGACAGTTGGTGTGAATGACCTTAGCTGTTCTTCCCTGCACTACATGAAGAGAGACATGGAAGAGCTCTCTGATCATGTAGCCCAGGCCGGTATGACCCTGACAGTGAGCAGTATCCTGCGCTCACCAAGAATTATACCACGGTATAAAGAAAAAAAATTCTCAATTTCAACAATTGGCTAAGTTTCTGGAGTCATTCAAAGGGGATCCAGTGTCTGTCCACCTGGGATGACATGCTCGACAAGTCACACTGCTTCGCTAGAGATGGCTTGCACCTGTCACCCTTAGGCTTTCAAATACCTGCCAAGGGTCTTGCCACCCCCATAGTGCCTTTTTTAGGCAAGGCTCAAAAGACAAACCCACTGCCATAAATAGCACAAGTAATAAAAAAACTGAGGGTAATGCTACTCAATGCCAGAAGTCTAAACTTCAAAATGCACGCACTCGAAGTACTCCTCAGTATGGAGAAAAATCGATATATGTGCAGTAACAGAAACCTGGTTTAAGGCTCCAGAGAGCACACCATCACTACCAGGCTACAACTCATACCATATATTTCGGCCACAGAACCCAAACCAAAATAAAAAAGGTGGGGGTGTATCCATATTCATCAAGGATACCCATACCTCCAGGTTAGTGGCACAGCACAATGCATCAGAGATCATCCACATGCAACTAACAATGGGCAAAACTGCAATTCAAATTGTAGCTTGCTACAGATCACCAACCATGTCCCAGGACCCCAATTCCGCATTTCTGGAAACACTGGGAAACATAAAGGTCCTACCAAACACCCTAATATTGGGTGATTTCAATTACCCAAACATTAACTGGGAGAATTACTCAAGTACTAACTCCCTTGCCCAGCTTTTCCTAGAATTTATAAACTCAAATGTCCTGGTTCAACTGGTCAACACTCCCACCAGAGGTGACAACATATTGGACCTGGTCATCACCAACATGGGCGACCGGTGCTCCACACCAGAGGTCAACCCCTCACTCGTTAGATCTGACCATAAACAAATCACTTTGGATATCCATATTCTGCCCCCTCCCCCAGACAAGAAAGCCACCATGAAAAACTTTTCAAAAGCAAACTTCACGTTACTTAAGACCGAGGTGGAAACTTTCAAAGCCCCCATGCTGAAGGATAACACTGTCCAAGCTGCAAAATCCTTTACTAATGCATTCTATGGGCAGATACAAGAATGCATGGATCGTGCCATCCCATGCAAAACCAAGACTCACTCCTCCAAGAAAAGAAAACCAGTCTGGTGGACTCCTGGCATAAACAAGCTATACAATAGAAGGAGGAAACTAGTACAGAAAAGAGTAAAATCCTAAGAAGGGAAGACATCCTTGATCAGTATCAGCAAGAAACTACGATCCCTCATAAAATCATCCAAGGCGAGCTTTGAAAGAAAAATTGCCAAGGACTCCAAAGATAACCACAAGGCATTCTTTAGTGATGTCAAGAATCTAAGTGGCAATGCTCAGATCTGCTCAGAGTTAGTGCAGAATGGCACAAAATACACTGAACCGACCAATATCACCAACATCCTGGCAGACAGGTTCAGTGCAAACTTCACCCCCATCTCACCCCCAAAAGGACCCATAACCATAGCAGAAGAATGTAGAGTCCCTGAAATCAGATGCACTCAGGTTAAAACAGCCCTCTCCAAAGCCAAAACTCAGCATCAATGGGACCGGACAGTGTCCCAGGCTGCATCCTACATGAGCTTAAAGATGAACTAACCCCTCACCTAAACACACTGTTCAGCCTCAGCCTCTCCACAGGCTACATACCCATAGAGTGGTGCACAGCAATGGTTATCCCGCTCCACAAAGGCGGAGCCACAACAGACCCTGGGAGCTATCGCCCTATAAGCCTGACTAGCTTGGTCTGCAGAAGCGCATCATCATGGAACTCATTAACAGAGACATTGGGAACCTCCAAACACTAGACCCTACCCAGTTTGGCTTTGTTAAGGGCAGATCATGCCTCCTAAACCTGGTGGACTTCTTTGAGACAGTTAAAAAAGAAAAAATACACCGAAACAGTGTAGCCGATGACATTTTAATGCTCAATAATCCACAAATCCAAAGTTGGCATCAACCAACAGAATACGAACAACTAAGCGCTTTCACCAAGGTTAACAAACCAAAGGCATCATCAGAGGTGAGACAGTTACCAAGGTTATAGACGAGGGAAAAGGTGGTACACACAGCCTACCCAGACCTCGCTAAGGCTTTCGACACCATTCCCTATTCTGGTATTATAGACAAGCTCACCAGCCTGAACATAAACCCCTATGTCACAAGATGGGTTGCCAACTGGCTCATGGACAGAACCCACATGGTGACAGTTGCGGGAGTTAGGTCCATCTCTAAACTGGTTATAAGTGGTGTTCCCCAGGGCTCAGTCCTAGGACCCCCTCCTGTTTGGCATATACTTCTCAGAGGTACAGGCAAACACAGGAGGACTATGGCTGACCAAGTTCGCAGACGACTGTAAACTAGGGGCTATAACTGACTCTCCGGCTGACACAGACATCCTCCAAAAGGGTCTCACTGAGACAGATACCTGGTGTAAAAATCATGGCCTCAAGCTAAATGCCAAAAAGTGCATAGTCATCCCCTTTGGAAAAAACAAAGTACCCACAAACTACCACATAGGTGGCAGTCCCCTAAATATGGAAGAAGTAATAAGGGATCTGGGGACCCAATTAGATAGTAATCTCACCTTTGATAATCACATTGCCAAAGTTGTTAGAAAATCCTTCTACATGGCCCACCTAATCACAAAAGGGTTTGCATCCAGATGAAAAGAGGTCATTGTGCCCCTCTACTCATCACTCAGACCCATCTTAGAGTACAATGCCCCATTTGAGATGTACCTTACAAGGCACCTGCAACAGCTGGAAAGACCACAGAAGTACCTCACCAAGAGGATCAATGGCCTCAAACAGATGCAGAAACTCCAGTTGTACTCAGCTGCATACCGCCTACTCAGAGGTGATCTCTGCCTGACATACAAGGCCATGTCCAACCCAGAATTGATGGACATGCTCCACCTAAAGAAAACCTTATCCCCTTGAGCCACATACTCTAGGGATCTAAACCTTAGCACAACAATAAATATGATGTGCTAGAGGGATAGATTCCTGTCCCAGAGACTTCCCATGCTTTGGAACAAGATCCCAATCTACATTAGGCAGAGCTCCTTGTTAACACTCTCCAAAAGAAACCTTGACGAGTGGATGGGAAACAGAAAGTTTACCTCGGGGATCACTTCAGTGGCTCTGCTGGACAGAGAGGCACAGGGAAGTAACCTAAGGGGACGGCAAAAGCCAACACATTCTGGCTAGGCTTATAAATGCCTTTGGGCAGATAGCCTAGTACCCACCTATGAACCTAAGACACCCTTACTGTATTCTGAAGGTTCAGTGGTGTGAGAGTTCAAATCCAGGCCTATATAGAAATATTTCACTTGTAATAACAAACATGTTACAGAGTTTATTTCGTAGACTGTTTTTCTTCATTTCAACTACTTTTCGCTGTACATGGCATAGCACAAACAAGGGAAACAAAGAAAATGAATGTCAGGTTTGTCTATACTTACCACTTTTGTGTGACTCTTAGCAGTGTGAACTAGTGTCCCATACAGGAAGTAGACAAAAGACCTGCAGATAGGGCATTTGTAAAACTGTAAAGGTCAAAAACAAACTGTTAATTTTTGCTTTACATTGGGCAATGCCACTAAGCTGCATTGTGAGGTAGGTTGCAAGGTTCCACAACACCTGCAGTTAGCAAACAACTGCAGACAGGATGCAAACAGCCAGTATTTGAAAATGGATTAATTTAATTAATTCTCTTGTGCACTGCACAAACATGCTATGCAGCATTGAGCGGCAGTTAACAGAGAACTTAAGAATGAGTAGGAAATTATGGAAATGTCATGTAACTAGTCCTGTGACAGCAAATGTAAGTGTAGGGCTGGAGTACAGATGGTCCTGGGTTCTAGCAGAGGGTGTGCATCCCATGTTTAATGTTATGACAGTGCAGTTTATAGCAATGAACTGAAAAATAGGGAAGTGTTATTTCAAAATTCTTGTTGCAACAGGTGTAAGTGTTGTACCACCATATACATGGTCCTGGGTTCTAATACAGAATAATCTAGACATTTTTACTGTTCCACATCCCATTATATTCACTCTCACTTATAACACTTTAGATAGTGGAGCTGATCTGAATTATTTGCATAAGGGATTATACACCCTCTTTGTGTTTACAGATGTATGACTGTGGGTATACTGTCTACTATAGTTACACAAGTATAATTCTGCAATATGGACTTGCATGGCCTTCACAATTAAAGAAGACACACATACAACTGCATCTATATAGAAGAACCTTGTCAGGTCACACACATACATCTGTAACACCTCAAACTGTCAGCTGTATTTATGAATTACTCCTGACTATGTCTGAGCAACACTTCTTCTATAACAAAGTTGGAAAATCAGTGCTGTGCAAGAAAATGTTTTGTCCTCTATGCCTAGATTTGAATCCCACACTTTAAAAATCAATTTTATCAGTGTAAAAAGCCAAAAACAAATGTCAGGTAATGATATTTATGCCCCCAGTTCATGTCTGCAAACTTAACTCACCTAACACTTACCTTCCAATTTTCAATATATATTTCCATGCTACATCAGCAGACACCCCTCAAACTAAGGTCAAGTGTCAGATTAACCTTTCTTTTTCAAATATGTATTTAATCACTGCTTTGCACTACTGATCTCTGCTTAACCTCTCACAAACACAGTTGGCATTGTTGCACAGGTTTGCGCACTACCAGTAAACATGATAACTCATACTGGCAGGAAAGCATTAGTTGCCATTTCTCTAGTTCAGGTGGTAGACACATCTGGAGTTATTGGGAAGGATGTTCAGTTTAGGGCACAGAAGTGAGGTGTCTAGAAGTCCAGGAAATTTTTGGGACTTCTGGTAAAGTGCCACAGCCAAAGGCTTCTGCAGGGGGATATTCTAGTTTCCAGTGCAAGTCTGTGGCATGGAGTAGTTTGGCTGAGGCTGTATTTAGCGCTACTGGCATCCCATGCACTAGACAACAGTGTAAGCATCATTTTAATGGCCTACAGAGATGCAAAAGGGATACCCTCAATCACTGGTTGGCTAAATTTGAAACTGAGGAAATACCACAAATGTGTAAGTATGATAATAAGAGACTATTTGTAATACTTAGAAAGCTAAATATAGTGGTGGACTGGTATGCAGGACTCTCTTCTGTTCTTTCCTGTTCTTGCCTCCACTAATGCCGAGCGTGAGTTCAATAGACAGGCTCATGCTGCTCACATGGAGAGACTAAAGGAAGCAAGTAGTATGTATGCACCACAAGAGAAGTATTATTGTACCTTTAAAAGTTAGAGAGTTTTTTTTTTTGTTTTTGATAACAGGTGTAGCAAATTAAGCATGCATATTCTAACTGTAAAACCAAGTATGCATGCATTAGTCTGTAGTACAAACCAACTTTAGGAGTTAAATATAAGACCATAGTCACAGGTTGTGGGTTCAAATGCCATGAGTCACAACTATACAATACTGTATTTCTTTAATATTTACATTAAATTAATCTCTAAACAAGTGGCATAAATGCCCTGCTGTTAACTGTAATCTGTATAACTGGAACATGCATATGCACAATATATGCACATTTTAAGGATTTCTTCCAGCAATCTGTAGTGATAGTGTGTACTTTTTAGAACACATACTTAAATGTAATACTTAAGATAAAAATAGTTGCATAATTGTGTTAATGCATTGTATGTCACATACAATGGTACCAATGTTATCTCTTTTTTCTCTCACCCCAACTCTAGTCTCTCTTTTTCATTTTTTGCGTGTCATCAAAATGTCTCCATGCCATCCATGTGTGCCAAATCACTAAATGCTAAACAGCACAGTGAGGTAGGCCAGCCCACTGGATCAGCCTGCCCCTGCTCCATTGGCTACAGCACTGATGCCCAGCATCTGGTACCCAACCTGGCAGCACTGCTTTAGCTGCCCCTGCAATACCTGTGCTCCTCAGGTAGTACTGCCTCAGCGGCTGGTGCTGTGGTACTCTCTGCCATCAGTGGCAGAAGTGGAGATTTCATCATCCTCAGGAAGATGCCATAGTTGATGCATGGGGTTGCGCACTGCACCATTGATGTACACCTTCACCTGGATGGAGATTCTGCTCTTCCTCATGGTACGTAGAAGGGGAAGATGTCAAGCACTCCAGCCACAAGCAGAGTAAGGGGATAGGGATGACAATCCAGTAGGTGCGGAATCAATTCTCACTGTCTTCATGTTTGACAGTATAAGCCTGTGTTGTCCACTTCCTCACCCCAGTCATGATGTCCCCCAACCTTTTGTGTCCCTCACCATCCCATTGTCTTGTCTTGTTTGTTTGCATTTGCTTCCTTACCTATTCAATTTGTATGACCCATAAATGCCTACATTTCTTACCCAGCATTTCTCTGTTACTGAATTAAAAAAAAAACAACAAAGGGCATCGTCACAAAAAAAATATCGTCCCATACATAGCTCTCCATTTTATACACGTGTCTTCTTGACACACTTGATTTGGTCCAATTGGGTCTACAACATGATTATGTTGTTCTCACCCTTGTCTCTGGAGAGGATTAATATTCTGCACATATTGTCAGTTTTCACGGTTGAAGAAATGGATAGCTATGGTTCTTACCTACCTCCCTCCTACACACTCCTGTATTGCTTTCACTTTGTTTTTCCCCAAGGGTGTATCTAACAATATGACACATATTTACACTGCAGCCATATGTTGCATCCCCCCATGCACTGCAACTCTGATGTCTCTGATGTACTTGTTCACAAATATATCAACTACACTATATACATTTATATTAAATGTTGTGTGATATGCAATGCACATCAATCTGGTAACATGCAGAACTAGACCTATCTTCACGGTTAAACATGTCTACACTTCCATCATCTCACCCTGGGAACTATTGACCTATAAGCCTGAGCACCCTTATCTGCAAAGCTAAGGAAATGGACCTTATCCACAGGGACACAGGTGACCATCAGCATTCTTGACCCAACTCATTTGGTTTTGACAAGGGTAGATCTTGCTTATTAAACCTAGTGGATGTCTTTGATAATGTCCTCAAAGCCTTACATGAGGTAAAACAGGACCTATTGCATATGTTTAGCCAAGGCCTTTGGCACAATCCCCCATTTAGGTATCATAGAAAAAAAATCTCCCATCTTGGGAATTAGCCCATACATTACTATATGGGTAGCCAACATAACTCTCAACCTTGTATTGCAAGAAATCTGGACAAAGCCTGACAAAATGGGGTGACAAAGGCCCAGAAATAGGGACAATTTTTAAATATTACTCTTATAAACTTAGAAAGTTGCAAGACTAACAGGGATTGTTTTAACTTACATTTTCTGAGGGACTTGAAGTCTGAAACTCAAATGTATGCCATTATTTACCGACTTAAATTTCTCAGATCGTCCCAGTGATTTTTCAGAAAATCATAAATTTTATGAGGAACCGACCAAATATATGAGCTAAAAATCTAGACATTCTACCAAAATCTAGACAGTTGAGAGGTATGGTAGCCAAATGGCTCACCAACAGAATGCATACTGTCAAAGTTGGGGAGTCAACCACCACCAGTAGACAAGTTAACAGTGGAGTACCACAAGGATCTGTGCTGTACCCTCCACTGTTTGGACTATTTCTCTGAAGTCCAGTTGAAGGTAGATGGCCTGTGGCCTGCTAAGTTTGCAAAGGACTATCAACTTGGCACAATCTTATAGAGCCCCCCGAGAGTGTTAAAATACTACAGAAAGGGCTGACACAAATAATGATTGGTGACAAACTTATGAACTGAAACTTAATGCAAACAAAATGCCTCATTGTCCACTTTGGCAAAGAAGTACCCCTGCTAATTATGATATACATAGCAACCTTGACAAATGGATGGGTGATTGTAAATTCACACCAGGGTGGCACCTATGTCCGTAATGCACAGGGCAGTCACTGCTGATCACAAAATCACTCTGCTAACAATGACCATCTAGCTATGCTCAGTAATGGTACTTGGGTTTTTACATGGATAGGCTTGTAAAGGACCTAGGGCATTAGCCTAGTAACCTCTTATGAACCTATGAATCTATGCAGGCCTCCCAACAACTTCTTTCCTACATCCAGTGCTGATTTCATCCACTATAATTTGTCCTTCAGCCTTGTAAAGTCAAAGTTGTGCTGTGGAGCTTGCATAAAGTACTGAGCTCTGTAGTCTGTGTACTTAGGTTGGGGCTTCTGTTCTCATTGGAGTTAACTGTGTGTGTGTGTGTGTGTGTGTGTGTGTGTGTGTGTGTGTGTGTGTGTGTGTGTGTGTGTGTGTGAGTGTGTGTGTGTCTGTCTGTCTGTCTAGCCAGAAGAGCATAGGTGTGTAGCCTAAAGTTACCACTCCCATGCCAAGAATTGACAGTATTTTGACACTTGTCATATCCCTACTCATCCATTTCAAGGAGGCCTCCCAAGATCTTTTCTCCAACATGCACTGTTGAAATCATCCACTATAAGTTGTCCTGCAGCCTTATAAAAGTCAGACTTGTGCCGTGGTGCTTGTGTAAAGTACTGAGCTCTGTAGTCTGTGTACTTAGATAGGTACAGGGTTCTGTTCTCACTACAGTCAAGTGTGTGTGTGTGTGTGTGTGTGTGTGTGTGTGTGTGTGTGTGTGTGTGTGTGTGTGTGTGTGTGTGTGTGTGTGTATGTATGTTATGTCTAGCCAGAAGAGCATAAGTGTGTATCCCAAATTACCACTAAAATGCCATGAATTAACAGTGTTTTGACAGTTGCACATGCCTACAAATCCATTTCATGCAGTCCTCCCAACATCTTCCCTCCAACAGGCACTGCTGATGTCATCCACTATAAGTTGCCCTGCAGCCTTGTAAAAGTCAAACTTCTGCAATGGCACTTGCATAAATTATTGAGCTCTGTAAGCTGTGTACTTAGAAAGTTAGGGAGTTCTATTCTCAGTGCAGTCAACTGTGTGTGTGTGTGTCCTATACTTATGCCTCAAGTCCCATGAACTGACAGTAGTATAAAACTCGCACATGCCTACACATTCATTTCATTCAGGCCTCCCAACATCTTTTCTAAAATATGCACTGCTGACACCATCAACTATATGTTGTCCTACTGCCACACAAAGGTCAAACTTGAGCTGTGGCGCTTGCCTTAAATACAAAGTTCTGTAGTCTGTGTACTTTGGTGTGTGTGTCTTTGTACATTTGCTTGACATTACAGAGAGCCTTTACACCAGTATATGGGATGTGGTTATTTAAAAAATTATTTTAATTCACGTGCTCTGCTCCTATGCTGTGCTGGATCCAAAGTCTTCTTAAGACACACAGTCAGTTTACTGCTGAATCAAAGAGAGAGAGAGCTTGGCATGACTCTATCTGTAGTCTGTTTAAAGTACCAAGTCTTTCAAATTGCACACTGATAAAGAAATATATTTTGCAGCTATAAGCACAGTTACAGATAACTTATTTTATAACAAACAACACGTACTATTTCTGTCAGATTGTAGCATATATTTACAAAATTTTCCTTCATTACAGATATGAATGATAACAAATACAAAATACCTCTCTCTGTCCTTTTCTTACATAACTGAATTACTATAATAGTGATATAGAGTTCTAGTCATGCACATAGATGATGTTATTTCCTTGGTATCTTTTTTGGCTTTCTGTGGGAAGTCACATAATGTCTGTTTTTAGACTTTTCTATTGTCCTGTCAGCAGTTCTGCTGATGTGAAAATGCCATTAACAGAAATCTGAAAGGAAACATCTGTACAAGCTGTTCCTATAGAAAAAATATCATGTATTGCTGAGTTTATAAAAAAGGACTCTGTTAATAGATATTTGTTCTGCAAACATGAGAAAATCATGTAATGCTTGCTTTCCAATATTGCTTTGTTAGGCATTTTCTTTTTAATGCTGTGAAGAGAAGCCTGTCTGTTATACATATAGTATGAATTAACATTTTAAACTCTATACATATATTCAAGCACACTTTTTCTTTCAGCATATTTACAACAGAATTCATTTCAGCCTTATATTCATAATATCTACAGTTATTACCATATTCTCCTCACCAGACACTGCTGATGTCATCAGCTATTAAGTGTTGTCTGAGCTAGTTCAAGTCACACTTGAGCTGTGGCTCTTGCCTTTACTACAGAGTTCTGTATTCTGTCTACTTAGACAGGTAGGGGTTCTATTCTCTGTCTCTGTCTGTTTGTGTGTCTGTGTGTGAGACCTTGCTTGACATTACACAGAGCATTTTACACCTGCATGTGGGACACAGTTATTACCATATTCTCCTCACCAGACACTGCTGATGTCATCAGCTATTAAGTGTTGTCTGAGCTAGTTCAAGTCACACTTGAGCTGTGGCTCTTGCCTTTACTACAGAGTTCTGTATTCTGTCTACTTAGACAGGTAGGGGTTCTATTCTCTGTCTCTGTCTGTTTGTGTGTCTGTGTGTGAGACCTTGCTTGACATTACACAGAGCATTTTACACCTGCATGTGGGACACAGTTATTACCATATTCTCCTCAACAGACACTGCTGATGTCATTAGCTATATCTGATTTGTGGATGTGCATTATTCCCAGGGTCAGAGACTGATCTGGTGGCCAGGCAGACATCACCTCATCCTGTATGATACAGGTTACAGTGACATGGCTTTTAGTCTATTCACATACATCATAGCATGATTTTTAGGCAGGGTTTTCCTGGTGAGAAATCCCTATGGTCTCTCCAGCTACTGGATGTGTCTGGTGAGGTACATGCAAAATAACACATTAGTGTTCTAATGAGGTTTGAGTACAGTGCTGTAATATAATCCACATTACAGACTACAGTGGCATGACTTATGATGTGCACACCCCATGCTTTTAATACCAGTGTGGCTACTTTGTAGTTGAAGTTCAGCTCACTATCTATGTATGTTCCCAATGCTTGCATCACTGGGCTTCAGCATAGTGTGCCTGTTGTCAATGCTGTAATTAGCAGGGAATTCCACTTTGCAAAAGGACAAAATAAAGACACATATTTACAGTTATTTTTAGACCGGCTGGCTTTGTCACCACTCATTTCTCTGTGTTAGCCCCTCTTGTAGTATGTTATCAGAGGTCAACTCAATGATCGCACCAAGTATACAAGAATCATCAAAAGTGGTAAGCCAAAGGCTGTATACTTTAGCTTGAACTGTCGAGAAATAGACTGCAAACAGTAAAGGGCCAAGCAAAGATTCAATGGTGACTGCTCTACTAGAATAGTTGATTCACAAATTTTCACAGTGTGCTCTGTCAGTGAACCAGTCAGTTGCTCATCTAGTGATGTAGGAGTTAATCCCCAGCTGGGAAAGTTTCTCAGTGATATCTGCAAGAGGGATTGTGTTCGAACCCTAGGCCATATCAGGATAGGTAGTAAGCACTGTCTTACCTTCATTCAGGCCTATCATACAGAATCAATTGGCTGTGACAACATCACAGATCACTCATTGCGTGACTCAGCACATACACCTTGCTGACATGGTTGAATATTCAACACAGCCTCCATGCAGACTATACCCTATAAAAGGGCGTAGATGAACATGTATAAATATGAGTTGGAGGGGGATAGCAACCGATGCATGCATGGGCAGACACATCCTGACACCCCATCTGGGAGGCAGACCCACATGTCATCATGAAACTTTTCTAAATAAACACTAGTAATATCCCAGCTGTGTGCAACAGACCTGTGTGAATTGTTAGTTCTACATCATGTCTGTTACATCCCGTATATGTCCTCAAAGATGTCAATGAGAGCATGCATGATGATCACATTATCATCCTTTTGAATTTGACAAGTCCAAGGCATATGGCAGAAATCCGCACTGAGATATTCAATCAACACTGTCAGATGTGGCCATAAACACCTATATCACCAAGTGGGAAGACCACTGTATCACATACAAGGCTTCTAAATATGTTGAAATTTATGAAGTGACCTAAAGCTCAGGTCCAGTAATCAGGTCAGTACATCAGAGCTTTCTGCTAGGCCCTTTCCCGCCCATTAAGTCACATATATCACAAATGACATACACAGCCTGTGTCCAAGCATCTGTTTGAAGGACTACAGATTGTGGGCAATTGTTCACTTCATCTGTGATATTAGTATAATATGGACAGTATAAACACACACCAAAGATTGCTGTTATGGCCATAACAACACCTGCAATGACACAAAAACATGGGGGGGGGGTTGTTACGTCATGAAAATAAAACACACGATCCTAGTATAATGTAGACATCACACCTTATAATCAAACCATTAGGTATTTGACCTATATCCTGGGGTAGATGGTAAGTTTAATGTCCAGTAGCATGTAGCTACAGTGCTGCCTACTCCCTTTTATGTAACTCAACTACTGAGTATGCGAAGACATCCACATCATAGGGCATAATACCTCCATAGTTCACAACCTTCATCACACCAGTAACTGAGTACAATGCATCCTTCTTCTTCCATAGTTTACATCCTTCATCACACCAGTAACTGAGTACAATGCATCCTTCTTCATGTACGTCTCTACACATCTTCCAATGATCAATACCTGAAGTGCACTACTTTTGCCACAGTGACCCATCACACCTCTCAATGGCCATACCTGGTTATTCGTTTTGTGGCATAAACATTACTGCATAATTGTGCAGAACCCCCATCAAGTTGTTACATCAGATGCATATGTGCTATCTGTTCTAGTGATGCACACAGTACCTACATGGGTAATATTTGTGACAATGTGGATTGTGACATACACACAAATATATTTGATTTCACTTCAAAACATCTAAAATCATAATATTGAAACCATAACATCTAAAACCCACATCTAAATCTCATAACATCTAAAATGTGCATCATAACATTGAACACTACAAATCACATGAAAATAACATCCCCTCCACATATAACGACACAAATTAACAAACACACTTTTTACTACATTTCTTTAGGGGGTGCAAGACCCCTATAACCACCACCCCCTGTAAATTAAATATACCAACTTCGAGATCACACTACAGTGGGAAAAGTTAATTTCCTTACCCCACTGTAGCATGATCACCATAAAGAATGTACACATAATGTCTATATCACTTACCTGTATGGCCTAAAAAACACATACAGAGTGGCAAAATAAACACTATATAAATACCTACACTATATAAATAATAACTATAGAAATAAAAACGCAACATCTCATAGTGATACCACAAGATTAACATGTTTGATGATACACTATTACATATTATACATTTTAGATGTTATGAAATTTGATGTTATGAGTTTTAGATGTTATGATCTCGATGTTTTGATTTTAGATGATACGAGTTTTAGATGTTGTGAAGGGAACCATACATTTATATGTATATATAAATATGCCATCCACACCAGCCAACTAACATGTATTGATCATAATGTTACTTACAGGTATTGCAGTGTTCCTACTAACAGCTCTGGCAGATGTTACAGTGTCTGGACGATGTGCGTGATTACCCTCATAGACAGATATCTCATAATAGCTGCACAAGTGTGATTGTGCAGAAATATCTTTGATAACTCTAAATCACACATGTTATGTCAGAGACATGGGATTACTGGTGGTATTATTCTGATATTGTCCATGATTGTGCATGCTTCTTTTAATGTTGTCCATGAGCTTTTAACTGTGTCCCATATGCTGGAGACCTCTGCTGAGATTACACTTAGTCAGGCAAATCAGTTTGCACAGCTTCACAGTATGCACTCTACTCCAGTTATACACAACATCCCTGAGAGATAACCTCTGCATTGTTCATACAAGGATGCTAATCTCGCACAGACATCTCCATTGTTATGTCACTTTGTGGGACAGTCACATAATACACATCTTCACTATGCAGTCCATACTGCACCATTTTGATATGTGATTGGTATTGCTGCTACAATTGTCTTCCATTGACCTGCCTTCATTTGCTATACATTAGGTTGTTTTCACCTGTTCTCTTTCCCTGTGTTTATTCCTGCAATTCATCTGTGTGTCCATATTCAATACGCACACCTCCACTGAGTGTTTATTTCACATAGCAGTCCATGTACCCTTACAGATTTACACAACTTCAGTAGAGAATGCCAGGAATTGGATTTCACAATATTATGCACTGTATACACTGTCCTGTACTGTGTTTGGACCATATACATAACTATATATTAAGCCCTGGTGATCATTGTGGCATTCTGCACAAACACACTAACCGACTGTGTTGTGATGTAAACAGGTTTGGTATCCGTGTTGCTTCACATAGTTTCCTGGCAGGCAACACTGTTGCCAGCCACCAAAATGCACTTATTTACCATTAAACATGGTGCACGGCATGAATATGTAATTAGCGTTGCTACTCACCACACATCACTACAGATGTATGTAAACTCTGTGTAGGCTTTGTGCAAAGCTTACATAGAGTTTATTGAATCCCAGGGAATTTCTTTTCAACGTTTTTCATAACTGAATTTTAGCCTTTAAAATCTCTTCTGAACCATTCGCTACCTTTTCTTTTCCCACATTCAAAGAGAAAGTTTTCTTAAACCATTCTTTTATTTTTGTTAGAATGTCCTTGAAAGTTGTTACTCTCTTTAGGTACCTGTGGTAACCTAACTAAATTTGTTTATACCATATCAAAGTATGTATTAGGTAATACACTACCAGCTGATATTGCTGTCCCACTGGTTGTCTCAAAACTTCATGTTATTACCTTTGTCCATTGCTTAAATTCCAATACCCTTGTTGTTAAACTAGTAAACATATCAAGTCCATCTTGTTGGTTTATTGAGTGAGAAGCTGAATTAAAAATCTGCAGTTTACCAGGACTCACTGATTGGGAGGAAGGAGAAACTGAACCAGGTGTTTCCTGAGAATCATTGGTGCAGAATTCTTATGACATAGTAGCGAAAATCAAAACATGGATCAAGACAGCATAAGGAATAAAACTAATACCAAAAAAAAAACACTGACTTGGGAATAGTATCTCATCAAGATTCCTCAGACATTTCCATACTTGATGTAAATGGATACAATCATTGATAAAATACTATCCAGTTGCAAACCGTGATATCTTTTTAACATTCAAATCTGAAAATGTTAGCTATTAGGGTGTCATCTAAAGAAGCCACTAACTTTCCCCCTCCATTCAAAGGGAATGTTTTTTAAACCATTCTTTGTTTTTTATTAGAATGTCCTTGAAAGTTGTTACTCGCTTTAGGTACCTATGGTAACCTAACTAAATTCATCTGTACCATTTTAGAATATGTATTAGGTAATACATTACCAAGGTTACCTAATTCAGATGAGCTAGATGCACCGATATTGCTGTCTCTCAGGTAGTCTCAAAAATGTATGCTGTTACCATTGTCCATTGTTTTAACACCAAAATATTTAGGAAACATCTGGTTTGGTTTCCCTTTCCTCCCACTCAGCGAGTCCTGGTGAACCATCAGTTTTAACTGTCAGTTTTTGGATGGTGCAGTGGTGGAGCAGTTGCATTGCTTCCTCACAGCAAGAAGTTCTCCGGTTCAATTTTCTGCTATGGTGCCTTCTGTATGGAGTCTTCATGTCCTCCCTGCATTCATGTGGGTTTCCTCTGGGTGCTCCAGTTTCCTGTAACAATAATGCCAATAAACAACACCAACGTTGAGCAGAAAAGGTCGTTTTTCTGCTCAACGTTGGTGTTGCTCCAGTTTCCTCCCACATACAAAGAAATGCATCTGGAGCATTTCTCCTTGGCCCGGCACTAAAAACTGGCTTTGTTCCAAGTCAACTTTCCCGATAAACAAATATTAAATAAAAAAATAAATAAATAAAAATGCAGCTTCCTAATCAACCTAACAAAAATATGGGTATGATATCTGCCACATTCAACAATGAGGGTAGAGAAATTAAAATAATGGACAATGGTAATAACGTGAATTTTCAAGATGACCCGAGGGACAGCAACATTAGTGTACCTAGCTCATTTGAATTAGGCAACATTGACAAAGTATTACTGTACACATATTTTGAAATGGTACAAACAAATTTAGTTAGGTTACTGCAGGTATCTAAATAGAGTAATAACTTTCAAGGCCAGTCTAACAAAATTGAGGAATGGTTTAAAAACACTTTCCCTTTGAATGGAGGAAAAGAAAAAAATAATGGCTGGTTCAGATGAGACATTAAGGGCTAACATTTTCAGATTTGAAAAAAATATTGAAAAGATATTGCAGTTTGCAACTAGATAATCTTTTTCAATGATTGAATCCAGTTACACCAAATACCAGAAGGGATGAGGAATCTTTTGAATAAAATAGTGATGAGACATGATTTGCAAATCAGTGTTTTTTGGGGGGAATTAATACCACTGGGTGATCAGTCAGTGGGGCAGACTCTGTAGAGGAACAGCTAACTACCTTTGGTGCTGTGTTAGGGACGAGCAAAAAATGTAGTCTTCTGGCTAAGGAACTAATGGGCTAATGAAAACATATTCTGTCTCCTCAGGATGCTGTGAGAAGCAAATATCCATCAAATTCATTTGCTCACTGTGAAAGCTGTTTGGGTTTTAATATTTCTGTCAGCACATGTAGGGGTTCTCTCTCTAATGGAATCTAGAAGCATATTAAGATCATCTATGGTGATGACAGGAACACTATGTGCACTCATTTTTCCCCAGGACATTCAGGAATTCCAAAATAAACTCAAGCTTATCTCTATTATAGTGGTATATATATATATATATATATATATATATATATATACATACACACACACACACACACACATATATATATATATATATATATATATATATATATATATATATATATATATATACACACCTTTAATCACACACACCACCTTTCTGTTTTGTATGTGACCCAAAAGGAACTACATTCCTTGTTGGAATTCCTTTCAACCTTCCCCCAAGTCAAGGAATGACATACCTCTATCTGAACTGTCTTGGATCCATTATTCAAACTCATTATGCATGAAGCTTTCCACATTTTAGCATCTTTACATTCTTGCAGACTAAAGACATTTGCTTTCATTTTTTGTAACCAGTGAGAGACAGCATGCTGCTCAAATATATAATTTAGTCCCCCTTACATTTAAAGAAACACAGGTAGCCAGAACACTTACTATAACTTAGAAACAACAATGTAGTATCAACTTTGAACAATACAGTAACATCTCATGGGTCTCAAACTGATGCAATGCACACTGTGAAGGAACTCAAAGCATAAATTTGTTTAAGACACTTGATTCTAAGTACAACAGCTCCCAACATGCATCCCGTCACATATTCATCTAAGGACACTTATGCACATAACAGTTACCACTCTAATGTTCAGGTTCCCTGATTTATATTTGGTGCTGACACTATTTTTAGAGTTTTTTTTTTCTAGAAAACATTCTATGTGTCTTTGTTTCCCATTCCAGCATTAGGCATATGTCTCACTTCAACCAGCATCTCCGACTTTGTACTGCAAATTATGCTGTGCTCTTCATTAGATCTCTAGCAGTTTCTGTAGTGAACAACTCTTACCTGTTCGAAAGTGGGAGGTTTGCCAGACAACATTGTTAGGCTGGGGCCTTCCTGGCCATTGGAGAGACTCGTAAGACACAGAACTTAATACTGACAGCCATTGGAGGACTTTTTTGCTGGTTAGCTGCACTCAGTTATGGTATAGCAGAAAAGTTCTTCCATTCAAAAATGTTCCTGGATCATACAACAATGCCTAGATCCCCAGTTGTGCAAAACTAAATGTGGTTGATTCACATGGTTAGGTACTGTTTCAGTAAGTAAATGCAACTGTAAAAATCAAAGCAAATCTTCCATTGTTTTAATTAAACTACCCTTGTTGTTAAACTGGGTAAATATGTCCACCTTGTTGGTAAGTTGAGCCAGAAACTGAATTAAAATCAACAGTTCACCAGGACTTGCTGAGTGGGTGGAAACAAATCCGAATACTATGTTTCTTGAGTATAACTGGCATATACTTCTTGAGAAATAGCTCCCAAAAGATTAAAACAATGAACTGAAATTGAAACACAGATCAACACAGTATAAAGAATAAAACTAATAAAAAAAAAATGCTGACTTGAGAATTATGTCACGCAGGGCTGGTGCTAGCAATTTGGGGTCCCCCAGCAAGTTTCAATTTTGGAGGCCCTACTAAGGAGAACATAAAGTGTAACCACATTGCTATTATACCCCATTCCCTGTCAAGCTCATCCAGCACCATTTCACATTCACTAAAGTGTTGCTACATTTAGTACCAGTGTTACATTATGGCAAGTCCCTGTATCACAGCAAAGTAGTCATAGTCACTCACAAAGGTGCACGCACACACTGACTGGTATTTAGTACCAATGCTACATTAGGCCAAACCACTGTAAAACAGCAAGGTAACCACTCAGAGGCACACGTACACTGACTACATACTCCTCCAGACTTTCACAGAATGTCCAGATTTCACTCATTTTTGGTATGTTTCTCAAATTTTGTAGTTTTCTATGTTTTTGTGGCAAATCAGTGAGGGTTGAATTCACTAAATATTGACAGGCATTTGAGTGTGACTTCATATCCTTCAGAAAATGTATGGTAACTTAAGACCTTTTATTCCAGCAACTTTTTAAAGTTTATAACAGTAATATTTAAAATGTGTCCCAATTTTTAGGGTGTCTCCCATTATATTTGGCTTTGTCCAAATGTTTTTGTGCTAAGAGATTGAGAGCTATGTCCGACTGACATTTAATAGCAATGTTGTCATATTATGACAAGCCTCTGCACCACATCAAGATAGACAGTCCCACAGAGGTACACAAAGACACCCACACTGACTCCCACACAGAGCACAGACACACAAGACAAAGATAGCAATACAGCAAGCCTGAACAAAGACACCCACACAGACCCTCACACAGGACACAGAGACACACAAGACAGACAGGTACACAGACTCTTGCACACAGGACATACACCCACTTATGATAAAGACAGCACCATAGCAAGATTGACCAGACAACACAGACAGGTACAGACTCTTGCACACAGGACAGACATGATAAATACAGAAAGACTGAACACCCACACAGACTCCCATACACAGGACAGAGACACAAGACCAGGACAAAACTACTGCAAGACTCCACTGAGGCACACACAAGATGAAGGCAGCACTATCACAGGACAGAAATAAGACACCACACACAGACTCCTAAAACAGAAGACGATGACAGAACTATGGCAAGACTAACACAATCAGCATTAGATAAACTTACCCCATCACACAAGACAGTTACTGACATGCAGAACAGTCACTGCAGAGGCACACAACACAGCCACGGAACAGGCATTGAAAAGACTACAGACACACAAGACATGCAAGGGAAAGCCATGGGGATTACTGAGCCCAAGGCAGACAGACTCAAACCCAAAGAAACACAAAAGAGAGCCATGGGGATTACTGGGTCTGAGACCGACTCAAACCCAAAAAGAAAAAGGTGAAGTCAGGATTACCACACTGATTGATCTTCAGTGTGCAGTTAGCTCCTCAATGTTTTTGATTGCTGCCACTTTTAGTGCCATTAGAAGTTTGTTCTTCCTGTGCTTCTGTCCTGGCCTCATGACAAGTTCTGCTGCTCCCAACTATTCTGGCCTCATGACAAGTCCTGCTGCTCCTAGCTACTTTTGCCTCAAATCCTGCTAGTTTCATCCTCCTTGTACTATTTGGTCTCACCTGCTGGATTAAGCAAAAAATCAGTTAATACTCAACATACTACACAAGGCAAGTTAAGGTGCTACCTGAAATTTACTGCCATACATCATTATAAATTGCTGAAAGGAAATATGAGCACATACCTAGAGGTTTATTGGGATCTTACGAATTTTCTCCCAGACAAAGCCTTCAATGAGGCTGCCATGTGATAAACCCTGTCCCACTTCATGCTCAATTGAGAGCACAGCTAATCCTAAAAGTCTATCCACACTCATTGGTAAATGTTGGTATGTCTTTATGAGTTTCACTTCAGAAAAGCTGCGTTCTGCAGTAGCCAATGTAATAGGTGTAGTCAAATGAATACGCAGTGAAACATATAAGTATTTATGTAGATGTCTTGCAAGTGGTTGTGAATGAGGAAATTTAACACAGTCAGTGGTGATCATTCAGTATCAATCACTCGAGAAAGGCTTTTCAGTTCATGACCAGGGTCAGAGTAATCAATTTCACAGTGACCACTTATCCTGTCAGCTGTTCTTTAATGTGTCTTCTGCAATGTCACTCAAGGCTTTAACATTTGATAAAAGTCCAAAGGCCTTATCAAACTCTAAAAGCTGGTCAAACCGGTCAGTAAATGATTGGACTGTTGTGCCCAGCAGCACACTGAAGAACTCTACATGCAATTTTACCATTGGATCCTGTATAGTCTCATCTTTTACTTCATAGTCAAAGAAGTGGTTTACTTTCCTCTTCTTCTTATCCTGAAATGTGGTGCCAATATCCAGTTTTTCTGCTATCTTGGAGGCTTCACCCATGGCATGTTGAAATCCTGTCTCTCTGTAATTCTTTAGCAAGTTGACCCCAGCACTTTGACACATTTAGAAATATCACCTGATGGACTCTACAGAACTTTGCTTGGATGATTTGCCTCTGTTAGCACATCATATCAAACCACTAAACATACAATGAATTGGTATGACATAAGTTCCGAGCACAGTCCCCTTGCTTGTTAAATATCTTGCAGCATCATTTGTACATAAAGTTTCTTCTATCCTCTGTAATGATTCCACGACTCTCCTCAACTGAAATCTTACTGCCTTGACAGAGTCAATCCTGCATTCCCAGCAAGTCTCAGACAGTGGCTTCACAAGTGATGTTTATGTGCCATTTTAAGATCTGCCATTGGCTCGTTGATGTTGAACAGAGTACATAAATGTTCTGCAGACTTCCAAAGAAAGATACTGCCTGTGGTGATGAATGTGCTCTATCACTAACTATAAAATTTAAATTATGGCAGGCACATGGCACATAAAAAAGCCCTTGAATTCATCTGTTTTATCTAGGCCTGCACTCCAGCTCATTTCCTCTTTATGTTGCTATCATTGTCATATCCTTGTCCTTGACAGTCATTAATGTCCAGTTGATAATTTTACAAAGTCTGAAGAAGTGCTTCTGTAAGTCCAATTCTGGTTGTATCATTCACAGGTACAAATCCCAGAAAAAGTGTTCCTTAACTGTGGCTGCAGTACTTGAAATGTCCACATACCTAATTACTACCGTCATTTGCTCTTGATTGCTGATGGCTGGTGTGCAATCAAGAATCATGGAAAAGTACCTACCATCCTTCAACTTCCCTACAAGTGTCCTTAAAATAGCATTTGCAATCACCTGGATAATTTCATTCTGTATGTCCTTCCCAAGACAGTGATCCATTACTTCTTTATTCCTAATACGACGCAAATGTTCAGCCATGACGGAATCAAACAGTGACCAAAGCTGCACTTAGCCTAAGAAATTGCCATTGCCATATGTGTATAGAGCATCACTTGTACTGCTGAATGCAATGTTTCATTCTGCCAGGCATTGGACAATAGCTATAATGCAAACACACCACTCCAGTGAGTTCTCTTTTTAACCACTGCTTGTCTCCTATCATCCATTCTCTGCCTACTCTTTACTCTATTGTCCAGTTCCTTCCACTTCAGCATGCATGCTGCATGCTGTTGTGCTTGGTTATGGCCGTGTAAAGCTCTGGGCATCTCTCTCTATGCTCTCTAACCACCTGGCCTGAAAATATGGTTAGACTGTCCAAATAATTTGCATGCAAAGCAAAGCAGTGCATCTTTTGAGACTGAATATGTCAACCAAGTTAGTTTTGCTCTCTCCCTATTAGGCAGCATATGGAAATAGGGGTCTATATTATGTAACTGAAAGCACTAGTCAGTGAATGCTCACATGAGAGAAAATGCCGGAGTTCGAAAGGGTGTTTGTGGGGTTTTGGTACAGTGAGGAGTGGGATATTTGCCCTTTCCTCACTGTAGCGTGACCTCAGAACTGGAATATATAGTTAGCAGGGGGTGTGGGGGGCACAAACCCCCACAATACGAAGTTCGAGCTCCGGCATTTTTGCTCATGTGAACGTTCGCTGAATAGCGCTTTCAGTTATATAATATAGACCCTGGAAATAGTTCTCCCATGTAAATCTTCTTTTCTGCGCATTGCCTAGGAAGTGCAACAACAACAACACTTGCACGGGTCCATGCT
The DNA here is from genome assembly GCF_019279795.1 of Protopterus annectens. NCBI lineage: Eukaryota > Metazoa > Chordata > Ceratodontiformes > Protopteridae > Protopterus > Protopterus annectens. The sequence continues at coordinate 1,154,783,013 of NC_056730.1, forward strand.
GAATGGCAGCTACACTGAACTCATCCCTTATCAAGTCTGGCCAAGTTCCTAGATCCTCAAAAGATAAACCTGACACTCTGTGCAAGTCATAGGCCACATCTGTTGTCACTACAGAAGTATAAGTTTCTTCTGTATCCAACTCTGGTGAGCCAGGCAGCACTTTTAACATTGAACCCACATTTGTTGACATAATTTCTCCTATGGTAACAGTGTGGGCACTTTCCATGATAATGATGCTGGGCTCACAATAGGCAGGCTGTAGCACAGAACCACTATGTTATTCTGGAAGTAGACTTTTTGCTGAATCTCCCCTCTCTGATGACCTACAGAAAATTTGTGTCTCTTCACATCCTCATTTCTCCGCTGGTTAAACTTTCTTTTTGATGCTCCTGACAAATATGTAAGCTTCATTTCTCACTGGGAATGGAAGTAGAGCAGAATTACTGCATGTGCAGACATTGGTTCCCTTTGTCATAATGTTAAGCAGGAAAATGATTGTCTGTGGGACATGGGTATTTAAGCTCCTATGCAGAGGAGGACAAATGTCCACAAATAAAATACCATAGGGAAGCCAAGAATAAATGGATGACCAGGTAGGCTGCCTTAATAAAGGTACAGTGGGATGTCGGTAAAGAAGCTGGGCTACTGGTAAAGCCTTGAGAAAGGTTGTGCGTACCCAAGTGCTTATGGTTGAAGGTTGAGTAAAGCCTTTAGAAAGGCTTCATATACAGGTCGTAGTTCTGGCTGGTCGTCTGGTGAGAGGAACCGCTAGTGTGGCAGCTAGAAATAAAAGATGAAACAGACAGAAAAAACAGGCAAAACAGCATAAATGTGGCTCAGCTAAGGAGCTCTGCTTGCCATGGTGGCAAAAAATCAGTGTAGTCAAAGTTCAGATTCTAGAAGGTCGTACTTTATTGAAGTAAAAAGCACCAGAAGTACAATCACCATCGAAGCGTAGTTCCTTAATGGAAAGAGTGATCCAGAGGATTTCCTTTTATAAGAATACCTGGGGGTGTGTCAGTGGGAGCCAATCAAGTGTGGGTGAAAAAACCTTTATTGTGATTGGGCACGACAACTTGACATCACACCTTACAATCTGATAGGTTAGATACCCTGAGCCAGCTCATACGTGGTTCACAGGTTCATAGTTTAGTACTAAGCTAACTGCCCTTGCGAGCCATTTTAAGCCTAGCTAATTATCTCTTGTGAGACTGAAATCCTGCACCTTGTGTTTGCAAGGCAAACACCTTAGCCATTAAGCCGCCCTCCCAACCCTTAGTTAGTAGAATCACTCTAAACCTACAATACTGAAGTTCGGAGATTAGCTAAAATTAGCTAAAAAAAGTAGTTAACTAAAAATAGTCTTGCTGGAAAAAAAATCAACCCTTGCTGGTAAAATACTTTGTTAGGCTACACTTTTCAAAATCTTTGTCAGGATGGTGGATGACCTAAAAGAGCATAATGAGCAAAGCCGAGCTTACTAGAGAAATAGCAAAAACATGTATGTAAAATAACATGTATGCAAAATATGAAACAGGCTAGAAAAACAAAAAAATAAGAACCAGGCTAGATATCCAAAAAAATAAGATACAGAAACTAAAAAAAGAAACAAAATAGTGAAAAATTCTTAAATAATGGATATCAATAGAAACTAATGTATTAAGATATGGAACTGAATGAGGGCTGTTAATTAAAAAAACAATCTTAAAAAGTCACTGATATGTAACCTGAAAAGCTAGAAAGACACACAAAAAAGTAATACTTAACCATTGTAGAAAACATGAAAGACATAAAAAACAAAAAATATATATATATGACAAAAAAAATATAAATATAGACGAACCATTGACCAAAAACAAATGAGTCCAAATTTGCCAGGGGAATTATCAGACCATGGGTTGGAGGTAGACTGGTGAGATCAAAACTGGCTGTCGCATGAAAGGTAACATTTCATTGGTAAATCTGTTAGAGGTCCAGGCGCAGAGGTTGTGGTATATGGTGGTGTATCTTTCTGAGATACAAGACTGCGGTCAAAGATTCTGCATAGTTAAGGCCTGGTCTTTTCCTTGCCTGCAAACGTATTTGCCACTCAAGTTCCCTCTTCTCAAGCAGTGAGTTGTGGTCCCTGCCTAGTGGGGATTTAAGGATATGTTCAAGAACATGAAATTTGAACGTATTGTGTCCTAGGTTCTTCAGAGCATGCACTGCCAGCTGGTTTGTCACTTTCAAGTATTTTAAGTCATGCAGGTGTTTTGCTATCCTCATTTTAAGGGAGTTGACCATCTTGTCCACATAGAAAGCATTGCATTTGGTGCACGCTGCCCTGTAAACCACTCCTGTGACATTGCAGTTGCCTCTGACATTAGGTGTGCAGTGTCTCCTGCCATTGGGGCAGTAAAAGCCTGCGGCACAGCTCATGTGTCTACAGTAGTGGCAGGGAGGCTCACTGCAGGCAAAGGTACAAGGGTTGTCAAGTTTAACTTGGCAGGGGTGTTCAAGAATGTCGTCCCTAATACTTCTCCCCTTTCTAGCTGTGAAGGAGGGTTTCTCTGGAAAAATGTGGCCAAAAGACCTGTTATTTGTGATGATGGGCCAATTGTCCATTAAGATCTGGATGATGTCTTTGTAGTTCATAGAGAAGTCCAGGATGCAGTTGAACTGGAATCTAGTTTCTGGGGTGGTCTGGATCCTGGTGTCTGTTAGAGCCCTAGGGGTGCCAAGTTGGCGCTGGCTGATGATAGGGTCGAGGATCCTGTTGATTAGCCCTTCTGAGTAGGCTCGGGCTAAAAAGTCTATTTGTAGCTTTCAAATGTTGGTCAAGAAATCCATCAGGTCCTGGAAGACTCGTGCTATATGGATCCCTTGTGATTTAATCACGCTCACCTTCTGTTTGAAGGGGTGCATACTGGTGGCATGCAGAGAAAAGTTTACCCCAGTGGGTTTTTGATAGAGGTTGTGTGTCAATGTGGTAGAGCCTTGTTTCTTCCTCAGGTAAAGATCCAGAAATTCGATCTCCTCTGTACTTTGTTTGCTGGTAATACTCAGGAATGCGGTGGTGTTGTTGATATAAATGAGGAATTCCTCCAGTTCAATCTGGTTACCCTTCCAAACCAGAAAAATGTTGTCGATAAACCTGTAGTAGCATGCTATGTTGTTAAAAAAGGTGGAACCATATATGTGGTCCTGCTCCCACTTCCTTAGTGCCGTGTTTGCCAAACTCAGGACCATAGCCGCTCCCATAGTGATCCCAGTGCTCTGGCGATAGTAGTGCACATTGAAGTAGAAAAAAATTGTTCTTGAGGAGCAGGGAGAGGAGCCTGCCCAGGTGGTCCACTTCCCCTGGTATGGCCATGTGGTCCTTAATGTAGGCTTCAGCCATGACTGCAATGCAGAAGTCATGTGGGAGTACCGTGTAAAGGGACTCCACATCGATGGTGACCAGGATCCAGTCTCTGTCTATGGCTATGTCCTTGATCTTGTTGAGGAAGTCCATAGAGTCTAAAATAAAGGACCTGTTGTTTTCTGCGAGAGGTTTTAGGTGGAAGTCCAGGTAGAGAGCTATGGTTTCCATGATGGAATCTCCGCTGGCTACTACAGGTCTATATGGAGGGTCTGCCAGGTTTTTGTGTGGCTTTGGTATCCCAAAGAACTGGGGAATCCTCGGGTGGTGGATGGAGAAGAATTCTGTGAGCCCTTCGTCAATTAGGTCCATATTCTCTAGCCTCGAGATTTTTGTTCTGATGTCCTCGTATGCTGTCAGCACTTGGTTGTGATCCATGCTGTCATAATACTGGTGGTCATTGAGCATACTGTGGAGCTTGTCATTGTAGGAGGTGGTGTCTGTCACTAGTATCCCCCCACCCTTGTCAGCCTTCATGACCCTTCTCGAAGGGTCTGAGCTGAGTTGTCTGAGGGCTGCAAATTCTTCCTTGTTGGTGTTAAAAATCCTTTTCTTTGTCCGTTTGCATAAGAGAGACCTGATCTCAAGTTCACACTTGTCCTGAAAAGCTTGTATGATTGGGTTGGGAGGGGGGCAGAAGTTGCTTCGTTTTTTGAATTTAATAGTTGGAACAGTCTGGTGGTCCTGAGGCTGGTCTTTTTTACCATGTTGGTAGAAATATAGCTTTAGCTGAAGTTTCCTTGTGAAGAGTCGTAGGTCTGTTATCATTTTTGGGATACTGGACCGACCGTGAGGGATGAAAGTGAGGCCTTTTTGCAGAACCTGTAGCTCTAATTGGAAGAGCAGTGTTCTGGAGTGGTTCCATATCATGGAGGTTTTGAGACCTAGCCTCTGTGTCTTCTGTTTTCTTTCGGGTGGGTGGTTGCCCGAGAAGATTTCGAAAAGTGTAGCCTAACAATGTATTTTACCAGCAAGGGCTGATTTTTTTCTAGCAAGACTATTTTTAGTTAACTACATTTTTTTTAGCTAATTTTAGCTAATCTCTGAACTTCACTATTGTAGGTTTAGAGTGATTCTACTAACCACGTATGAGCTGGCTCAGGGTATCTAACCTATCAGATTGTAAGGTGTGATGTCAAGTTGTCATGCCCAATCACAATAAAGGTTTTTTCACCCACACTTGATTGGCTCCCACTGACACACCCCCAGGTACTCTTATAAAAGGAAATCATCTGGATCACTATTTCCATTAAGGAAGCTTCGCTTCGATGGTAATTGTACTTCTGGTACTTTTTACTTCAATAAAGTATGACCTTCTAGAATCTGAACTTCGACTACGTTGATTTTTTGCCACCACAGCGAGCAGAGCTCCTTAGCCAAGCCACATTTACTTTGTTTTGTCTGTTTTTTCTGTGTGTTTCATCTTTGATTTCTAGCTGCCACACTAGCGGTTCCTCTCACCAGGCAACCTGACCAGCCAGAACTACGACCTGTATACGAAACCTTTCTTAAGGCTTTACTCAGCCTTCAACCACAAGCGCTCGGGTACACACAGCCTTTCTCAAGGCTTTACTGGTAGCCCAGCTTCTTCACCGACATCCCACCGTACCTTTATTAAGGCAGCCTACCTGGTCATCCATTTGTTCTTGGCTCCCCTAGGGTATTTTATTTGTGGACATTTGTCATAATGTTAGTAAAACGCACTACACTTCAGGTGCATGTTACTCCACTTTCTTTGACCTGCCCAGATATGCGTAATAACAAATGTTAGCATTCTGAATACTTTCTAAGGATGGTATTTTCCAGATTACAGAGAAACAACACCCATGCCAATAGTAGAATCTTACATCAGATTTACTTAAATGGACACACCGAGGCAAACCTTCAGCTTTGAGGTGCCCATTGCCATAATATGTGAAATACAAACTCCAAGCTAGCCAACCAATGTAAGCAATGTGTCTGCAAACCTACAACCTTTCCCCTTAACACACTGACACTTGCCCTCTCTGCTTTCAAAATGCAATCACTAATTATAAATCACTATTGTGCATTACTCTCTAGGTTTCTGCTACCATATTGCACTACTACTTCTACAAAAAGTCATAATAAAAGGAAATAACCCCAAATGTATGGTCTATATCTAGGTAGAATTACATCCTGATATGAAAGACCACTGCAAAATACATTTGGGTTAAGCAGAAAAACTGAAGCTGCTACACCAAGTCATCTAAGAGCTACACAATCCATGGTGCAATGCACACCCAACAAGAAGTGCCCAGTTGATTCCATCTTGCACTAGAGGCAGAACTGAATCAAAATGAGGACCAGTAGGCAAAAGAACTGCAGTACAGGCATATAAACCATAGAAGTGAGCAGTTGATTCCATCTTGCACTGGAGGCAGAACTGAAGAGAAATGAGGATCAGTAAGCAAAAGAACATATAAACCAGATAAGTGACCAGGTGATTACATATTGCACTGTCAGCAGAACTGAAGAGAAATGAAGACCAGTAGGCCAAAGAACTGCAGTGCAGGCATATAAACCAAAAAGTGGATTAGGTTCCAAAAAGTCATGTTAGTATGACTGCAGGCACAAAAGAATGAGCAAACTAATTCAAAATGCTGATCAGACAAGATATACGGGAAGCACAACTGAAATGTATTACAAAATTTCTATTGAGATCTGTTATTATTGTACCACAGGCCGAAAAACTGCTGATTAACAGTAACCAGTAGGCAAACATATCTGTAATGTAGACAATAAGCACAACTGAAGTGCATTATAAAATGCATATTGCATAACGACTTCCATTGACATCAGTTACTATTGTACTGCAGGCAGAAAGACTGAAGAATGACTGACCAACAGGCAAAAAACATAATGAGAAAGGCCCAAATGTCAGTGTTAAGTTAAATACCAAACACTGGAGGTGAACCTCAGCTTTCTCTATAAATTTCTCTCCATTTATTCCCCTCCAAACATGTACATCATTTTCATACTAAATCTAAGGTCGGGTGGCATGATGCCAGGGTAATCCTATGGGCTAGGTTAGTAAAGACTCCAGGGCCATTAGCCTACTACACACCTATGAACCTATACACCTACCCACTACCTCAGTCTCTTGGCACACAATTCTGAACAAACAAAAATCATTGGTAGAACAAAGGAGTAAAATCATGGACTTGCTAGAAAACCTCATTTATGAGGGACATAACATAAATGTCGAGCAAAAATCAGGAGACAGATATGCCCCCCACCCCCACCCCCCCCTTAGCACAAGAACTCTGGACAAAAGCATAAAGCCAGGGAATGTATCATGCATTATGTGGAGGATATGAATTATGAAGCCCATTTTGCTAGTAGCTTCAGCCCTAAACATTGTGCTACATAATCATTTTGTGAGCAAGGAACAGACCAAAAATCCAAGGCAAACATTCTACAACATTCTCCGAGCCCCCACCCCTCCAACCCCTCATCACAATAATTTTAATACATAAAGCCAAAAATAATTGCAGAATAAATGTGCAACATCAAGGACACTTTAAAACATTGTTATGATGCACTAAGACATTAGTACATTATGCAGAATTCTCACAGACTCCCTCCCCAAATGTCTCAGCACAATCATTCTGGATGAAGTGAAAACAAAATAAAAACAAGACAAAGGCTTAATATTAACTGCGTGCTTATACGTTGCATGACCCCACATTTAAGAAATAAAAAAATACCAGTCAAACATTTGAATACTGCAAAATTCTCACAATGCCTAAACATGCTTCCAACCTCTCAACACAATAACTATGGACAAAGCAAAAAAATCATAGAACAAAGTCACAGCACCAGGGATAGTTAGAAACATTGCCGGTATGCACAGTACTAGCATAGCAGGGTTTGCATTAGCATACATTAAAGCATCTATACATTCTGCAACATTCTCACAGCTGCTAACCACCCCCAACCTCTCAACATAATAATTCTGGATGAAGCAAAAAGTTATAGAACATAGCTGTAGCATCAGGGATAGTTGTAAACATTGCTGGTATACACAATAAAATACTAGCATAACAGGGTTTGTATTGGCATACATTAAAACATCTGTACATTCTGTAGCATTCTCACTGCCACTATCCCCCCACTTCCAATCTTTCAGCACAATAATAGACAAAACAAACAAAAAATAACATTCTTGTGCAAGCCTGACTAAAAAGACTATATGCAATCCAAAGTATATATTTGAAGGACATCTAATTGTAAAACCACGAAAACAGTTCAATGCCCAAGTGAGTAGTTAACACACCATAAGCTCAAAATGTAGAACAACAAAACAAAGCGAATATACTTCCAACAATTTATTAGTTTAGCGCTTTCTTCCCCATAAAACGGGAATTTCATCAGAACAAACTTCCCTTCCAGGTCAACCATTAAAATACAAATCATTTAATTGAAAATAATAAAATATCAATTAAACAATTAATTTCTTAAATAAACACACATTATGTGAAAAAAATGTAAATACTTCAAAACATGTATAAAAACCATTCATATAAGTCTTCATAAAAAAACTTTAAGAACTTTAAAAAGTTTAAAAAGTTTAGAATGTCAGCACTTTTTTCTTTAATACAGGCAATAAAGATAGTCATTAAGTCCTGGTTTTGTCAATGCATTTAACTTAACTTAACAGTCCAATAGAATTCCCTCAAATCTATATTTAATTCCCACCAACCTCCCCTGGGATTTTGTTTAATAACCTCTAAAATACCAAACAAAAATTTTGAAAAACTGTGACAAATCAATGAATGTTTAAAAAGGGCGTTGTTCACATTGCCCTTGGATATAGCATAAATATGTTCATATATCCTATATCTAAATTTCCTCTCTGTTTTGCCTATATAATAAAATGAACAGGTTTGACAAATGGCAATGCAAACAATACCCTTAGTGTCACAGTTACCTCTCTGTAAAAAAATGCCCTTTTTATTGTCTGCTATGTGTATCACATCATTGTTCAAAATGTACTTACATTGGTTACAGTACCCACACCTGGTGGTCCCTTTCAATGACAAGATCTTAGGTGAAATGCAGTGTTCTGTTAAATATTTTAAGTTTCTTCCATCTTTGTAAATAACATTTGGTACATTTCCTAGACTATTAAACATTTCAGTGTTCCGTTTAAAGATAACCCAGTTTCTTTTAATAATCTCTTTAAGTTGCTTTTCTCAGTTACCATAGGTAATGACCATGCTAGTGTTGCAATCTTTCTGCGTAGAATATTGAGTATTTTGTTGATGAATAATTTCACCACTGGCCAACAGCGGTTATTACCTTGACCCCCACCCTCCAGTGACTTGTTCAATGACCTTCTCCAATAAATGGTTTGGATAACCTCTCACTCTGAACATTTCAGTAATATTAGATACTTCCTGCAAAAATATTTCCTTCCTTGAGCACATTCTACCCGCCCTTACCAACTGTCCCTTAAAAATGTTCTTTTTTTGTACGGAAGGGGTGACAACTTTGAAAATCTAAATAACTATTTGAAAAGGTGTCCTTCCTATAAATTCTAGATTCAGACTTCTTTTTTTGTAATTTGTCTTTAATAATCATAACATCTAGGTAACTTATCTCAACATCTGAGCAGTTGGCAGTAAATTTAAAAAAATGGGCAAATCTGGTTAATATAATGAAGAAAGTTGTTAAAATTAAATTTTGAATAATTCCACAGGATAAAAATATCATCCAGGAAATTATAGTAGGTAAGCCATTTCTGTGAATAGGAACTTGAAAAAATATATTTTTTCTCCCATGCATAAAGTGATAGGTTCGCATAAATGGGGGCACATGTAGCCCCCATTGCCACTCCCTGTACTTGTTTATAGAATTCTCCTTCAAATGTAAAGTGATTATTAAATAAAATATATTCCATTGAAGCCATAATAAAATTGATCATGGTGTCTGAAAAGACTATATGAAATATGGACATTAATTATTACAGACAAGCCTCCCTTTCTCACTCTCTTAGCAGAAGAATTCTGGATAAAAAATAAAAAAAAAAAACTGTTACAACCACAACCCTCACCCCCAATCCTCCTCTGCCCAAAAAAGTAATGCAAACATCTCCCTAGGTGGATTCACTTTATAAGCTTGAAATTCTGAAATCTCAAATTTCAGAATCTCAAGCCCATAAAGTGGAAAATCCAGATACCCGAAACCACACAATAACGAAGCCCTACATCCCGAAACCGCAAAACCGAGAAATTCAAACTCCCAACACTTTCAAACACCAATACAACACACACACACAACTAAACAAGCACACACACCTACCATTATTATATGCAGGTGGACAAGCCCCCCTGCACACACCCCTACTTAAATATTCTAACTCCAAGGTTGCACTACATACTCACACACACGAAACACCACCACACAAACTACATTCCTCTCGCACACACACATCACAGTAACAACACACTAACATGCACTACAGCCCCTACCCAACACCTTTAAACAAACACTTACCTGAATCCACAAACACAGAGCAACACCAGAACTGCCAATTCAAAATCTCCCGCATTTGAGAGTTTGAATTTCTTGCTTCTGTGGTTGCGATCTTCCAATCCTTCCACTTTATGAGCTTGAGATTCTGAAATAAGAGATTTCAGTATTTCAAGCTTATAAAGTTTTCCTTCCTAGGTCACCTCACCCCCACACAAAAAAAAAAAAGTTAAAAATAAACTCAAAAACTTACCTTTTATGGAGTTGATAGAAGGCTGCTACTAATCCTCTGCTCCCTTTTCACGACTGTAGTCTGTCCTGCTACTTACTTTTCCTCCACAAAGCCCAGACCAGTTCAGTTCTTTTAAATTGCCCTTAAAAGGACAGTTGTGCAGACCTTTGGAAACTGCCCTTACAAGGGCAGTTGAAAATACCTTGGCTTGTCAAATGACTATGATCATTCCTGGAAAACTTGAATCCGCCGTCTGTCCTCCATTCGCTGTCCTCATGCTGGTTATCCTTAGCTCCTCTTGATCTGCCAATGATACAGTTCAAAGCAAAATATCTCTCTTGAATAAACAAGAAGAGAAGTAATGCTTCTTCACACACGTGCCTTTTTAAAGGCAGTTGACTCAGGAAGTACTTTGCAAGGACCAATCAGGTGCTTGCTTCATCACTTCCTTGTAAAAAAAAAAATGACAACTTGTTTGCCTGGATGCTGCAGCCAAACAGATGCCTTACTTCACTGAAGTAGACCTAAATGAGTGCAGCTTACTGACAAATGCACAAAAAAAAAAAAAGGGGGGGGTTTGAGATAACGAGGTGACGTCACACAGATGTCCATGAGGTGCCGAGAAACATAGAGAGAATGTGCTGAAACTATCATAATGGAATGCAGATTCGAATCTTGTAAGTATGCTGTACCAATTTTTTTGTTTTTGTATGAGCTGAATGAACAGAAGAGAGGAGATGGAAAAATCCATGCCTGCTGCACAAGGGCCCTCGTTTGCGAGAAGATAATGCCGCCGCCACTGGTTCCACAGGTACCTAACACCTGCTATGAATCACATCACTAATTTATTCAAAAGTTTACTCATACCTTTCAGTGCTCAATGTAACAGGATAAAGTTGTTGAAAAAAATATTGTCCAGTTGGAAGCCAACAATGTTTCTTCAACATTTTTTTCAAATCTGTAAATTTAAGCCCTTAAGGTTTCACATGAGCCAACCACTACCTTTTCTCTTCCCCCATAAAAAAAAAATAATAATTTATTTACAGCATTATATTTCTGCCCCTTAGTTTGGCTTGCAAAATACAAGCACATGCTCAAATTGCAAGCTCATGCGTAGTGAAGCCTGAGAAATTTGGTACAACAAAGGCTGTAAGTGTGTGCTTTCCATCTTTGATGGTGACATCACTGCTCATTTTACATTGCCTCCTTTATTTTCCTCTGCTACTAAATGTACTGCATTCTGGGTTTTCAGCCTAAAGTTTAACATGATCTGTTGTGATCAACATACCTATCTAGGCAAACAAAGATGCAGATTAAATATTAGATTTAATATTAGAATCCTCTACTCTGTATACTGTCTGCCGCCACCATAAATGGGGGATATCACATCCGCATAGAATACAATACCCCCCCATTTATCAGTAAGGAGCAGGTCCTAGATGTGTTTTCTATGGCCAAGAACAATATGTCAATGGGCCCAAGCAATATTCCTGGATGTCTTATTAACAGCCTGAAATGTGACCTATAGGGACTGTGAAGCCAGAAGTGATGCCAGGCTAAAAGTGAATGATTGTGAAATGTGCTTATGTTAGACTGAAGCAAGCAAAATGCATTTCTCTTTGTATGTTGTTTTTCTCTTTTGTTTCTGACATATTGATTTACTATGTATATGTTACCTAACAAACACTTGTTTGTCCAGATGTTAAAGGACAGAATGAAGGACTAGTTCACAGACAGGATGACACCTTCTCCTAAGATAACGGATAAGGATGAAACAGCATTGAAATGCAATGGTCACTGAATCTTTTTTAAGACCCATTTGCGATGCATGTAAAGAAGAAACACAAGTGAAGGTATTGGGACAAACTCTTACTGTTGTGATAGGTGCGGGGCTATCTGGTTCATGAACAGTATCCATAGCAACAATGAAGTCACGCAAGGACTTTGACTATATAATTGTGACTTAATGAAATGTTGAGAGACTAGTGTGAAGTTGCTCTGAGAATATCCTATCTGTGGAAATTAGCTAGTCATTTTAAGGTACAGTACTCCTAGTAGCTAGCTAGGAAACTTAGATAGCTGGAGTTAGATTTGTTCTGTATGCATTCTACATTTATTGTACATTACTTTACTTTAATCTTCTTTGTGTGCCAACCTATGTATATTTTATTTGGTATTTGTGCTACTTTTGTTATTTTAGTAAAACCTATTTTAATCATCTCTAAGCTATTGTGGATGGTATTTGTTTATTGCAAGAGTAATTATGCACAGTTGCTTAACAGAGAAGAGGGTAACAATTTACACCGAGGAATAACACACTGTAAGGGCCACATCTTTGAATCTGCTTCTGATGATTACCTGTAAAAGAGATATCAAATGGCACACCAGTAGCTGGAAGTCTCTGACATTCTTCAGAGTGGTGGCAGTACTACCACACCCAGGAAGAAAGCTGTGTGGAATTGGATGATTCAACAATCTTCCCTGGAAATTGTGTGTATGCGTGTGAATGTGAAAAAGTATACTTTGAGTGAAAGGCAGTTACTATGGATAGAGGAGAGCTGGGAGACATTGGCTCACTGGTAGAGTCGTGTGGCTCTGCATAATCCTGCTTTGCTCTTAGTCCCAATGTTATGTTTGTAGAGTATTCATTAAAACATATAGGTTAACAGCCTCTACTTCACATTTAGTAACATTGGTTGTCACAAGGTCATCACATGGACTACTGGAGTCACTGATTAACCATAGCATCAGGACAGGATTTCCACCATGCAAATGAAGAACTGCAGTGGTCATCCATTTGCACAAGGGCAAGCCAAAGGACACCAGAAACTACAGACCCATAAGTCTGACATCTCTTATGCAAAACCATGGAAAGAATTATCATGCAAATGCTTAATAAGGACAGAGAAATCCTTCAAACACTGGATCCAGCCTAGTTTGGTTTTGTCAAGGGCAGATCATACCTACTCAGTCTGTTAGACCTCTTTGATAAGGTCACCAAAGCACTGGATGATGGCAAAATGGTGCATACTACCTACCTTGACCTGGCTAAGGTTGATACAATATTCCACTCAGAAATTGCAAACAACATATTGGATATGGACATACACCTTTGTTACACTCTGTATAGCTAGCTGGCTCTCAGATAGGATACAAGAAGTTAGAATAGCACAGACCATCTCCACAAAGAGGCTGGTCACTAGTGGTGTAATTCAGTGCTCTGTGCTGAGTCCATTCTTTCATGACATCTACTTCTCATAAGTCAAGGCCAATGTCAAGGGCCTCTGGCTGACCAAGTTTGCCGAAGATTGCAAACTAGGAGCAGTCATTGATTCCCGCTAAGACACGGGCATCCTCCTGAAAGAACTAACACCATGAAATGGATGGTGCCAAATCCATTGCTTCAAACTGAATGCCAAGAAATTCCTATTAGCACCCTTTGAGAAGCCAGCTACCCTAGGAAATGACATCATTGATAACACACCCGTTAGGGTAGAACCAGCTGTCAGGGATTTTGGGTACATATGTAGATAGTAACCTGGTAATATGGTACATATGGTGATAGTAACCAATATGTGTTTTAAGGTAAGAAAGAAATAATTCTATGTTCATAGTTGATTACTAGGCCAATGGCCCCAGGGGGCCTTCTTAAGCCTGCCCCTATAACATGCATCATGAAGATAAACACCTTAACTATTATGCCAACTTCCAGGCTATAATGGTTTAACTGGAGGATTGAACCCAGGACCTTCGGCATGTGAAGCAGACATGATAACCACTTTAGTGCAGAACCTATAATGTTGCTGAACTTACAAGCAAGGACATAGCATTTAGGTCCAAGGAAATAATAGTTCCACTGGCTTCGGCCCTCATCAGGCCTGTCATGGAGTACAATGGCCCCTTCGGTATATACCTGACGAGGCACATGCAACAAATGGGACTTCCACAGAGATTCCTCAGAGAAAGAATACAGGGTATAAACAGCATATCCTATGCAGATTGCCTCAAAGCCCTATCTGTATACTCTTGTTTCTTATAGACTGTTGAGAGGCAATCTATACCTGGCATACAAGGCATCCTTGGATCCCACTCAGATGGACCTTTTGCATATCTGCAAAAAGAATAGCATCAGAATTACTTGATCTAGGGATTTAAACTTTGCTTGACACATAAACAGGACATGTTGGAAGGACAGGTATGTGTCTCAGAGAATTTCCCTTCTTTGGAACAGGCTTCTCATTCTGGTGAAGCAGAGTTCTTTCATAACTCTATTCAAGAGAAAACTGGACTAGTCGATGGGAAATTAGAACTACACCAGAAGTCTAACATCTGTTTTTAATGGACAGTAGCAGCCTCTAACTCTTATACCAGTTTACATATACCCATTAAAACACCTTTCTTTAAGGCTCTTAAACTTGTGAGATACATTTGGGATACTTGGCAAGGCTTATAAAGACCCCAATGGTTGTTAGCCTGGTATATACCTATGGACCTGTAACAAAGAGCTCTGTAATGGAGAAGGAAGAGAACTAACTTAATCCATAGTGTGACACAACGAGGCATCTAATCAGTTTAGAAAGAAACAAACAAAAGTATAGTCATTGAGTGTGGCCATTTTTTGTAATGTGCAAGACCTAAAATGTAAAATATTATGGATTTCATTGAAGTAAGTTTTATCTGAGGTACATAATAGTACCTGCAAAATAAGATGAAGCCTTGAGATAGACAGTTTTAAGATTCCGTCTTGTTTGAAAACAACCAGAAAAAAGCATGGGCAATACAAGGTGAGCAGTGCAGCAAATTTGATAAGAATTACAGTGGTAAGATAAACACAGTAGGACATGCAAGGGAACCACATTACCACATGTTAGCGGAAAGTCTAGAATAGGACAGCAACTATAGGTGGGAAGTTCAAGAAAGGAGAAGCAGGTAATAGAATAAAGCAATTCTTGAGTAGTCTGTTGTTTTTTATAGACAGGAAACTCAACAAAGTGCTATAAAAAGAAATATACTGGCAGGCGTGAAGGTATAATGTTTTTAAGCAGACAAGACACTTATGTCAATGTGCAAACATATAAAAGGACAAGTGCAACAGAACTAATAAATGGATTTATTTTTAAAGGTAAACAAACTACATCACTGGGACCCCTTTTCAGTCATCACCTTCATACCTCTCAACTGTCCAGATTTTCACAGAATTTCCAGATTTCTGCCTCATAATTTTGGTCTGTTTCTCATAATATTTGTGGTTTTCTGGATTTTTTTGGTAAATTAATGAGAACCGAATTCACTAAATAATGACAGACATTAGAGTTTCAGACTTCGTATCCTTTAGAAAATGCACAGTAACACAAGACCTTTTATTCTAACAACATTCTCAGTTTATAAGAGCAATATTTAAAATCTGTCCCTGTTTTGAGGCTTTGTTCCCCATTATTTTTGGCTTGTGTCAAGGTGCAAACATATATATCAAAAGGAAAACTGCAGCAAAACTAATACATTGATTTATTTGTAAAGGTAAATAAACTACATCACTAGGACTCCTTTTCAGCCACTACCTTATATTAACAAAATAAAACAATAACAAAAATAAAACTACAATTCAGATGCTATTATGATTACTCACTGTACTAGAATCCTTAATACAAAATACTGTGGTAATTTCCTACTAAAATATGGACTAAAATGTCTATATGATCCAAAACGTCAGGGTATATTTATCAGGAAATATATACACAGTAGATATGAAGACAGAGAAGTGCATTTAAAATGTTCAAACTTAGATCCAAGTTGGGGAGAAATCTCTAGGCCCAGAATTTATGGGGTCAACAATAATCAGTGTCTAAAAGTAAAAGGCAGCTTTCATCTTCATAAGAGAATTACCAAGTATATAGTATTATACACCAAGGGACTCCAAAGTTGTCAGTCCCTGCTACAGGCATAAACAAAGGTTAGATAACAAATTACAGGCGCTGCATCCAACACATTATTAATTTAAGGCTAGCAAAATAGGCACAGCATGTTTTCAGCACACTAGGCCCCAAGTTCTCACTAATAAATTTGTAACTTGGGAACAATTACTTTTTTGAATGTTGTCTTACAGTCCTTTGTTGAAAAACACAGTATCACAATCATATAAAATGTAAATTCTTGGATTAGTTGACCTTCAGAGTTTTAGGATGTTAGCTATTATTCCAATTTAATAGGACTATAGTCAGTATAGTCATCTTAGATTAGACCAGTGACTGTACATGACCTGGTATTTTGCTTTTATACTAAATGGGAACTCTTGAAATGTAAGATTATTCAAAGAAAATTGAATAAGAAAATACCATTTAATCTACCTGAACCTTTAATCTGTAAGACACAGATACATATCTTGTAGCTTATGCTTAAATTTTAAGACCTTCAATGAGCCAGTTCTGAGAACTATTTTATGGTTAAGGATTTAAAAGTAAAAGACTATTTCCTTTCATCTTTTTTCTATAAAATAATCTAGGAGTACATTTAGGAACACTATTATAGTTAGCTACTGGGCTGGAATGAATCTCCTTTAAAATTAAGATCCAATTTGATCAGTGGGTGAGTCCTGATGTGTTTTCAACAATTGTTACAGAGTCTGTGTTCTATGGTGGTTGTTAGGCTCAAACACAGGTAAAAATTAAACAATTAAGTTATCTAATACTGGAAAGTTAAACAAGTAAGCTGGCTCATGTACTAAAAGGTGCATATTCAAACCATTTATCTCTCAACCTGGAAACATCAAAAATCTGGGCAAAGGCCCATGAAAAATAAGTACAAATGTGTGTGCTGATTAACATAAAATTTGCATACATAATTACATAACCTCACCCATCCCAGTGGAATTGTGGGATACCAATATTAAAAATACAAACTAAAGAACAAACAAAATATTATATTAAACAATACAAAATATAACCATCAGTTCTTTTTTGCTATCCAGCAATTTATAAAAAAAAGCAGTTCTGGTACCAGGTGTAAACTGTAGAGAAAACCATCAGACATTAATGCTTTACTACATTTTCCAGCTGCTACCCTAGCCTAGATGCTCTAACTATCTCAAATAGTCAAACTGTAAAAACAACGTAATACATCATATGACAGTATTGATAAAAAAGTATGTGCTACATTGATGGACACGTTTATGAGCAACTAAGAGACTTATTGGTTCTCAAACAAAAAATAAACTGGGAACAGATGTATAAATGTCTTTCGAACACCCACTCGACCATGGGGAGGACATGCAGACTCCACAGAGAAGGTACTCCCAAACCCAAGCCGAGAATCGAACGGAAGAACCTCTTGCTGTGAGGCAACAATGCTACCACTGCACCACCGTGGAAGACATGGAAATTCAGGATAGGTTGAGCCATTTCTCTGCTTGCTTACTTATTCTTTTTTAATAATGTGTGCCTGATATGGGGGCAAGGCACTGTCAGAAAAGGTGCAGGTGCAGGACTACTTTAAGCTTAAACTAACTGTGGTAAGAGGAACCAGACCAGTAAGGGTGCGATACTGCTCAAACATACAAGATTTTCACAAAATATTTGTATTTTTTTTCTCAAAAAAATGCATGGGATAGGCAGCATTTAAGAGGAAGTATAATCAAGTGCACAGTGACTGGCCTGGAAATAAATGGCTTACAAAAAGGAAGGGTTGCGGTTATGTAACTAAACAAATCCTTTTTCGGCAGTAGCTTATCTCTTTGTTGTTTTGCACTTGTTAATAAGCAGTTTTATTACCAGGCTGTGTGTGTATTGTTGCGAGGTTCATTTTCACAATTAAGGCAGTGGTGTATATTAACTTTTAAACTGAACTACAGCTAACAAAATGCTCTCAGTAGGTGGCAAGTTTAGAATCAGAGTGATAACGTACTGCAGTGCCCCTGCGTACGTATTAGTGAGTTCTGCCCAATTAAATCTGATTGTTTGAGCCAAGGCAGTCCTGCGGCCATAAAAAATTGTAAATAAAGAGAAAAAAAAAAAAGAAAAAGAAAAAAATCGTGATTTCAAGGGGCCACGCAGAAATTTGCGACACACCATTAATTTAGCCTCAAAACTGGGAAATTCCAAGGAATTCGTCACAGTTGAGAGGTATTACTCAAATATCTATGGCCTGCTGCATGACCTGATACAGTTAAATCATGTTGCCCTAGACACAGGTGAAACTCAAGCCTCATTTTATAGCTTATTTTGACACTTTTAATAACAGCAGTTCTTTATAAATAATGAAATACTACCAGAACAATTGACATTATCTAACACAGATGCTTTTAGACAATTCTCTAAGCAAGAAAAATGGATAGTTGTGTTCGGTGATGACACATTAAAACCATTACAAATAAGTCTACTGGCTTTTGATTTTATTGAAATAAAAAGACAAAATTAAAGTCATAACTTTACCAGGCCTTAAAATATTGAATATTTCTGATATAATTAAAAACGGGTTGCTCCTTAGGTGAAATCTGCTTGTATTATTGTACATACAGGTGTTATACAATTGGGTGATGTAACTTCAAACCACAGAAAAATGCCTACAGAAAAACAATAGCACATTGTTTGAAAGCATGCAAAGTCAATGTGATATTAAATGAAATACTCCTCCATTGCACAGTTTAACTGCTTATAAATTTATCTTGGAAAAGTTTTATAACAATTGTCTTAGACTGTAGTGTACCAAGAACTCTAATAAAGTTATAACTTAATGGGAGAAGACAGCTTTTGATTTCAAAATTTATGGAAATGGCCAAATATAACTGAACCATTATGGATTAGCATATATTAGCAGCAAGATCAAGGAGGCAGCTAAACCTTTTCAGTGATGACTGGCAGAAAACAGAGCTTATTTCAAGAAAGTCTGGATCTGATAGCTTTGTGGATGTTTTTACAGTAATGTGTGAAATTTGTTGAGCAAAGAGGATGAACTGATAGCAGTCATTAGCTTATTTAATATAACAATTAAGAGATCAATAATTTATTTGGATTGCAAGTTAGAGATTGCCTTCCTTATCAAGGATTTGTATTATAATACAGGCAAAGGGCAAGAAATAGAGGGCTCCTAAATGAAAGACCAGCACTGGTAGGGTTGTTAATAGAATCTAGAACAGAAGTTGCCATTAAAAAAGGAATAATTAGTAAAGTATTTAAAATATTGCATAATAATTATAAGAATCAATCAGAGGAATTGTTAAAGGATTAGGAAGAGAGATTGGATAAGCAATTCACAAAGATATATATATATATATATATATATGTATATGTATATCTCCCAAATATGCAACAAAGTCTAGAATATTTGGATCTTTGCCTGGAAGTATTTTACATAGGTATTTCTATACCCCAAGTAGACTCCAAAGAATTTTTTCTCAGGTGGATAGCAAATGTTGGAGGTGTGACGGGCAAGAAAAATATAGCTGGGAACATATTTTTTGGGAGTGTAATGAGTTGGTGGACTTTTGGGATTCTCTGCAGACTGCTCTGCCAGAGATGCTGGGTGAGCAGGTTGGACTGGGGAGATGATTTTTTTTGAGTTATGCTACAGAATTAGAATTGCCAAGACATAGTAAAGCCTTATTGAGACTAATTATGGTGGCTCCCAAAAAAGCAATTTCTAGAAAATGAAAATAAAAGTCTAGACCAACTTTACTAGAAGTAGTGAATAAAATAACATAGGTAAAATGGTACTTGCTTATTATCGCAACCACATTTCCGTGGTTGCAAAAAGCGTATACCTGCAGACAGATGAGTGCTTGAAACCGTTCAAACTGCTGATCATAGTCCTTACTACTGGCCAAAATGTTTACATTACTTTCAGGGAAAGGAACAGTTTAAAAAATCCTGTACCTGTTTTGTGTGCCTTACAAACTCACACTTGAGTTATCATGGCTGGTCTCATACTGTCTGTTGGAATCTTTTTACAGAGTAGAAGGAGTCGTTCACAGAAGGAAAATACAGAAATGGAAAGTTTGCTTCAGGTACACTTTTTATTTGTAACTAAGGTTTTTAATCAATGTTTAATGAATCATTGCATTCTTAATGATTTCACACCATGAAGGTGGATGATGTTGACAGCTGATTCCATTGTTGTTTTTAATAGGGAAAGTTGGGAGTACTGATGTTTTTGGCGGTATTGTAGTTTTCCAGTTAATGTACTTAAGTATGACATACTTTTGCTAGGTAACTGAGTTTCATTTACAATGCTGCTATTTCATATGTAATTTAAGGTAATGGTTGCATTCTGTAAGAGTAGGAAAACTGAAGATTAGCAGGTGGTGTACACCGGAAGATAAGAGATTTTGACAACAGTGCGAAGATGAGAAGAGGCCAGCATTCGGTATTAGTATTGTAAACATACTAAATAATCACAGCAGAGACTTACTATAATGTATTTTATTGGGAGTGTTACATGGTATGTCCCTGACTAACTTGCCTTTGCTTGAAGGGTTCTGCTCAAGGATGCAGGAATTGAGATGCAGTGCAGCACTGTGCAGGTCATGGAACAAGTGAAACATGCCCCAGAGGAGCCAAACATTTGACCCTTGTTCCTCTTCAGGCCTCAATGTCAAAGTCACACACACTACTAATTACTTGCTTAACACACCCCTTTGAAGGTTAAGAAAAAAGAAGTTATGTACTCACCATAACGTTCCATCTGAGTAGGTAACTTCATTTGTCTGCAACTTGTGGGTATCAGATCCGATTCAGATCCGAGCCGACAGCTTTCCAAGCTAAAAGATCTGTGCTCCAAGCTCCTCCCCCTACCCATAATGCCCTGCTATCTCCCTCTAACCCTCAGATGGAGTTTGCCAGAAAAAGGCAATAGGAAATTCTATAACCTAGAAAGGGTTACAATACGTTCCAGTGATGTCAATTGAAAGAAGACATATCCTGATACATTGATAATGAACTAAGGGTCCTGGGGATGGAGGGAGGGTTGGTTTTTATTTTATTTTATTTATTTTTTATTTTTACATTTGTTAACCGGGCTAGTCTGGCTGGATACATGTCCATTTTCAGCAGAGGCCCGAGGAGAAAAGCTCCATTACGTACTAGTCAACTTACAATACAAAGATTTAAACAATCAAATAACAAATATCAATACCAAAACCTCAAGCAGGCCAATTATATAAACATAATAGCAAATAAAAAAGATCAAATTTTATTATGTAGTTTAGTGAGATGCTGAGGGATTAATAAACAGGAAAATAAAGAGTGAGAGGCAATCTTCTTGAATGATTGCTAGAGTAAGACTGCTAGTAAATGCAGAAGTCTGGTAATAGACTGTCATATGGAGAGTAAAATATAAATATAAATTTAAAAATAAATTGCCTATGTAGAAATGAGAGTAGAAAAAAAAGTTGTGGCAGGGTACTAGAAAAAGGTAGGGGATAAACATATAAGAGATAAGTAGAAAGGTAGTAAAAGAAACAGATGACAAGATGTAACGAAAGGAAGAGAAAAGAAATGTTAAAAGTGGGTCAGTAGAGGCATAATTAATGGTAGGGAAGCAACTAGTTGCATTGAAGGGGGGGCTAGAAGAGGATAAATCATTGGTGAGCTCAGTCAGGATTAGTGCATGGGCATAGCCAGTGTGTTTGTAGATGGTTTCTTATTTTTTTTTGAAAAGGTGAGGAGAGCTTAGGGTGGTCAGGTCTATGGGGAGTTTATTCCAATAAGATCCTACAGTGTTGGCAAATAAGGAGTCACCTGCTTTATTGTGGGATTTGAGAGTAGTTACTAGAAGCTTCCTTGCAGAGCAAGGGAAGTAAGATTTTTGTATGGGGTGATGAGGTTATTTAGTATGGGTGTATTGGAGGGGTAATGTAGAATTTTAAAAGTTAAGACTAATTGATGTAGAAGTATTATATTCTGAAGTTCTAGCCAATTTAGTTGTTTTAGATTGAGACAGTGATGTGTACGGAATGGGGAACCTGTGGCAAACCTGGCAATACTGTGGTATGCTGTGTTGAGTTTTTGAAGGTTAGCTTTAGAGAGGTTGATAAATGATGGAGAGGCATACAATAGAGTGGAGAGAAGGTGAGTTTGGGCAAGAGACACTCTGGTAGTAGCAGTAAGAAAGGGTTTTAGTCTATACAGGGCACCTATTTTTTTATTAACAGTCTTGATGGTCAGATCTATGTGGTAGTCAAAGCTTAGCTGATTGTCTATTGTGACGCCCAGTAGTTTAGTGGAACTATCTGGAGTAATGGTAGTGCCATTACAGGACACAATGGAAAATGAGATAGGGGCAGATTTAAGGGTGGGGGTGAATAGTAGCAATTTGGTTTTTTTGGGATTGAGGAGGAGACAGATATGTTGGAACCATTTTTCTGCTGCTGTAAATACATTCTGGGTGTAGGAGTGAAGTTTTTCAGGAGATGAAGCAGAACAGATGAGAGTAGAATCATCTGCATATTGTATACAAGTGGATGTTGGGAGCGAAGTGGGTAGGTTGTTTATGAATATGGAGAAAAGGAGGGGGCCTAGGATAGAGCCTTGTGGGACACCGATGGTGACAGGGAGCTGAGAGGATAGATGACTATCCCAGAGGACTGCTTGTTTTCTATCTTTCAAATAAGAGTCGAACCACTATAGTGCTAATGCATCAAGTGAGAGGGATTTTAAAGTATCTAGGAGAAGTTTATGGTTAACCATGTCAAAAGCTTTTGAGAGGTCAAGGAAAAGTGCAGAGGAGTAGAGGTTGTTATTGCGGTTTTTGTTGATCACGTCTGTGAAAGAGAGAAGGGCAGTGGAAGTACTGTGGTGGGGCCTAAAACCATGTTGTGAGTCTACGAGTAGATTATTTTGTAAGAGATGATATAAGAATTGATGGTGAATGCAACGTTCCATAATTTTAGCTAGTGGAGACAGAAGGGCTATTGGGCGGAAATTAGAAAGTTCATTGGAGTTGCCTCCTTTGTGGAGGGGAATGATATGGGAGATTTTCCAGCAGGAGGGGATAGTGGATTCTGTTATAGTTCTGTTAATTAATATGGAGACTGGGTAAGCTAATTCATGTGCAGCTAGTTGTAGATATTCAGCTGGTAGTTTGTCGGCTGAAGGGGTGCAAGGTTTAAGTTTAGAGAGTAACCTACATATGTAGGTAGTGGAGACTGTATTAAATTTTAGTGTAGAGGTGCTGTTTAGAGAAGGGGTTATTTGAGGGGAGAGGGGGGAGTCATGGTGTTAGCTAGAGAGGTGACTGTTTCAGAGAAGAAGTTGTTGAAAGTATTGGCTATTATATTGGGTTGGGTCTGAGCTAGGCTAGCTGGTGTAGGCGTTTTGGTGTTCCCTGGATGGAGCAGTTTATTGATACCTGACCAGAAGTGTTTGGGGTTTTGATTTTTGTGTTGTTGATACTGAAGGTAGTAGTTTTTTTTATCCAGGAGGGTAAGTTTCTTAGTTGTATTTCTCAGGTGTTTGTAGTTTTGATGGTCAGATGGGTTTTTAGTGGCTCTCCATTTTGTCCACAACTTATTTCTATCTAGCATTGTTTGTTTGGTTTTTTTGGAAAGCCAGGGGGCTGCTTTAGAGCCTATTCTAATTATTCGGGATGGTGCATGATGTTGGAGAATTTTTAGGAAGGTGTTGTTGAAATAGGTAACTGCTTGATCAATTGGGAGGTGTTTTAGAGCCGACCAGTTATATTCTTTGAGTTCATTACGGAAAGAAGATAGGTTAAAATTAGTTTTGTTGTGTACAGTACGAAAAGTAGCTTGTTTGGGATTGTTGTATTTTTGTTTAGAGATGTAGGTTAGGAGATGATCGCTGATATTGTCAGGGAGTGTTCCAGTTTTATAAGAGAGGGGATTGTTGTTGATTAGTATCCAGTCTAGAATAGATAGTTTATTGGTAGATTTGTGTATTCTAGTAGGGGTGTTTATAGTTTGTTGAAAGTTAAAAAGGTTAATGTGAAGGGTCGGTTTGGGTGAGATACAGGAGTTCCAATCAATATTAAAGTCTCCTAAGATAATGGTTTCCTGAGGGAAGCTACTGGAGACCCAGCTAAGAATATTTTCTAGTGTATTTGAGTTATTGCCTGGAGGGATGTAGGAGCATATTAAGTAAATGGCTTTGTTTTTATTCACTTGGAGTTTGGTACAGAGTATTTCAGCATTGCTTGGGGAGGGGGGCAGGGAGTCAGTTAAGGTTACCTGTAGTTGGGATTTGTAAAGTAAGGCCACTCCTCCGCCTTTTTGTTAAGGCGGTCTTGCCTTAGGGTACTATAACCTGGGGAGTGAATTCGTTGTCTTTAGTACCTGGTTTAAGCCATGTTTCAGTGAGACAGAGAATATCAAAGGCATAGAGGTCAATTAAAGCATGGAGTTGAGTGATTTTATTGTTGATACTACGAATATTTAGGTGAGCTATAGAGGAGTCATTAGAGAAAGGAGAATTGAGATTGTTGGCAGTATGGTTAGAAGTGGTGTGGGTAAGAGGATTGTTGGGGCCAGGGTTGGGGTGGATGTCCCCGTATATCAGTAAAAGAGTTTGAGGAGTTTGATATATTTTGAGATTTTGTAGGGTATTAGATAAGGCCGTTTAGTGGTTAGAAATCTATTATGGCGTAATTTGTGGTAGAGAGGGGGAAGGTAGGGATAGGAAGATAGGATATTAATATGTGTTTGTTCAGCTAGAGGAAGTAGAGAGGTTGTGTGTTTTGCTAAATTAGGAGATTGGCAAAGGGTTAGATATTCGTAGGAAGTAAGAGTATAGTAAAAGAGAAGGATGTTAAGGAGTAGTAGAGGATACAGTAGTTTGAGGTTTAAAGGCATAGTTAATAGTGGTAACCAAAAAACGGAGGATGCAAAACAAACCAGTAAGCAGAAACAAAGCACCCTGAACCACTGCTAGGTAGGCACACAAATTTATTAAGCCGAACAGTTCACTCGAAAAAATAACGCTGAATCAAATCACCATACGTTTTCGTCCACAACTTCATCAGATTACACTAATACATTCAATTAACTGCTTTTATATACTCATCCAACTTTTAAAAAACAGCCAGTAAAAACAATCATTGTACATTGAAGTGCATTGAGTTACTGCCCTCTACTGACAAGGAGGATTATTACACATTAATGTCACAATTTTGCTGATCTCATTTTTAATACAGGGCAAGTGAGATCATGTCATTTAAACCAGGGAATTTACTGGCCTCCAACACCACTTGCCAGTATAATTCCCTGTATTCAACTAAAGTCTCCCACATACCGCCCCTGGGGTCCTTTGGCACAACCTCTAATATAAAAAACTGAAATTCAGCTTCAGGACAAGTTTTTGTGTGTTTGTACAGAGAATTTGTTTCACATTTTATACGAATATCATAGGTGTGCTCATAAATTCTCTGCTTAACCTTTCTTTCACTCTTGCCAATGTAAAAAGCATTACATTTTTTACATAACCCAACATAAATAATCCCTTTTGTGTTTTTTAAAAGTTGGATGAGTATATAAAAGCAGTTAATTGAATGTATTAGTGTAATCTGATGAAGTTGTGGACGAAAACGTATGGTGATTTGATTCAGCGTTATTTTTTCGAGTGAACTGTTCGGCTTAATAAATTTGTGTGCCTACCTAGCAGTGGTTCAGGGTGCTTTGTTTCTGCCTACATAGTTAATAGTGGGAAGAGGTTTGTAAGTTACTATTAGGTGGTCTTGGGTGGTTAGGAGTGGGGTGTGGCAGAAGGATAGGAATTAGGAGAGAGGGTGGGATGTTAGGTTTGGAGTAAAGAGTTAATTAGTGAGAGTGAGGTAGGAAGTGAGATAGGTTGAGAGAATGTTGGAGGTGTGGCAGAGGAAGTATAAAGGTAGGACCCCTGGGGGTGGGTGGGAATTGGGGGTAGGGAGGGGAGCGGAGTGAGCCCGCAGGACGAACGGAGCGGGGCAGAAAACCACAGAAGAAGAGATGAGAAGGAGACAATCAGGAGTGCAGGTGAGATAGGAAAGGAGAAAGTCAAGCTGGACAGGTTGCGAGTGGTTGCAGACAAATGAAGTTACCTACTCAGATGGAACATTATGGTGAGTACATAACTTCTTTATCTGAAGTAGTTAACTGCATTTGCTCAGCATTCTGTTTTAACAGCATATTAAAACTTCAAAAGAGAGGACAGCTCTCTCTGTTCTGAGTCAAGCAGAATTTTTCCCTCCCTCCCACCCATTTAAGTTGTCTTGTTAAATACCACTGTCTTTCTAGTTGCCCGCCTCTTATGTTAATCTGACCATATATCTCATTTCTCTCTACTTTCACTGGCTTATCTGAGTAATCACAAAACCATCACTTTTGAAATCCCACCCCTTCAATTATTTAAATTTATTGGCCATCCTACAGTATTTCATAGTACCAAAATACAAAAGTAACCACCCCTTTCAGTCCATCTTGCTGTTTTAAAAATAGTAACTCTCCACTAAACCTTAACTTTTTAAACAGGTAAAACTCAAGTTACCTACTTTCATATCTAACTTCTCTAGTGCACACTGCAGAGTGCATTCTTTTCAATCTTACCTTTAAGCATCCCTGTTACTAGCACTTTCTCTAATACCTAAAAAGATCATCTCTACTTGACTCCAAGTAGACTTTTCTCTATCTGTTAAACCTAGCACTCGCTCCTACAGTACTTATTACCTTGATACGGCACTCTTATAGATAGCACCCCAAAAAGGCAAACCCCCATTTCTCGGTCACCCACGTCCCCGGAATCTCTTTTAAAGTTTTTGTCTAGTCCTTCTAGCATGTCGAGGGATCAGTTGCTAGTGTCCTCTCCTGCTCAGCTGGTGAACCTGGGAATATTGAGGCAATGTTACAATTGCCTCATGTACACAAACAACCCTCTCCTCCTCCCACAAAACACAAATACATGCGAGAGATGCAACTATACGGCCAAACTGGAGGCTGAGCTCTCTCAACATAGGACTGGCAAGACCAGTCAGGAGGAGAAGGTTACCACACACACTATAGACCCAGTCTCACATAGTACCATCACAACCTCAAATCATACACATAAACACACAAAGACATACTCATGGCTCTGATCAAAAATCTACCAAAACAGCAGAGGCCACCAAAGCAGACACCCAAACAACCACCACCTCAGAACACAACACCTGCAACACATAGACCTCACAGTCAGAGTGTCAAACAGTCACAGCCCTTAAGGCCAAACACAATGCCAGACACACTAGTCATTGGTGGCTCCATAGTCAGACACACTGACATCACGCTCACCAGACTGAGTAAGGAGAAGGTCACAGTAAGCTGCCTGTCGGGCGCTAGAATCCGCCACATAACGCAAGCACTCAGGTCTCTCAACAGCAGGTACAAATACGACTCAGTCATTGTCCACGCTGGTGTAAACGACCTGAGACGTACCTCCTTGGACTACATAAAAAGAGACATTGAGGAGCTCTCTAATTATGTAGCCCAGGCAGGTATGACCCTGACCTTGAGCAGTATCCTACCTTCACCAAGAATGATGCCACAATACACAGATAAGATGATCAGCTTTAACAACTGGCTTAAACTCTGGTGTCATTCAAAGGGGATCCAATGTCTGTCTGCCTGGGATGACATGCTGGACAAGCCACGCTGTTTCGCAAGGGACGGCTTGCACCTGTCACCCCTGGGATTCCGGATATTGGCAAAGGCTCTTGCCACCCCCATAGTGCCTTTTTTAGGCAAGGCTCAAATTCTAAACCTACCACCCTAGAACACAAAAAAGGAAAAAAACTAAGGGTAATGCTGCTCAATGCCAGAAGTCTAAATCTCAAAATGCATGCACTTGAGGCCCTTCTCAGTATGGAGAACATCGATGTCTGTGCAGTGACAGAAACCTGGTTCAAGGCTCCTGAGAGCACCCCAGCACTATCAGGTTTTACCTCTTATCATGCTCCAGCCCCAAAATCCGGACAATACCAAGAAAGGAGGGGGGGTATCCATATTCATCAAAGACACCCACACCTCAAGACTGGTGGCAATGCACAATGCATCAGAGACCATCCAGGTGCAATTAACCATAGGCAAGACTGCTCTGCAAATTGTAGCATGTTACAGGCCACCCTCACAAACTCAGGAACCTCACATGGCCTTCCTGAAAACACTAGAGGGGATAAATGTATCACCAAACACCATCATACTAGGTGACTTCAATTACCCTAATATAGACTGGGAACACTACTCAAGCCCAAACACCCTAGCCCAAAAGTTCCTGGAATTCATAAACTCAAATGCCATGGAACAACTAGTCACCATCCCCACAAGAAGAGAAAACATACTTGATCTCATCATCATGAACATGGGAGCACAATGTTCAACACCGGAAGTATACCCCTCACTGGTGAGATCAGATCACAAACTAATCTCGCTGGAGGTCCTCATCCCACCCCCACCTGAAATAAAAAAGACCACAGTAAAGAACTTCTCGAAAGCCGACTTCACACTTCTAAAGACTAGTGTGGTCTCCTTTAAGGCCCCCAAGCCGGCGGAAAACAGTACTCAAGCCGCTGAATCACTTACAAATGCCTTCTACCAGCACCTGCAGGACTGCATGGATAAGGCAATCCCAAGCAAAACAAAGACTCTTTGTACCAAAGGCAAGCGTCCAGTCTGGTGGACCCCAGCCATAAACAAACTCTACAACAAAAGGAGGAAGCTACTACAAGATAGAGCAAAATCCTTAAAAGGTAAGACACCCTTGATCACTATAAGTAAAAACTAAGAGCTCTCATAAAATCATCCAAAGCAAATTTTGAGAGAAAAATAGCTAAAGACTCAAAAGACAATCATAAGGCCTTCTTTAGCTATGTTAGAAACCTGGGAGGAAACTCCCAGATATGCTCAGAACTAGTTCAAAATGATGTGAAGATTACAGATCCTACAGACATTGCCAACATACTGGCTGACAGGTTCAGTGCAAACTCCCCCTCCCCAAAAGGAGAGATATTTATACCAAGCGATTGCAGCCCCCAAACATCTCCAACGCCCAAGTGAGAACTGCTCTCTCCAAAGCAAAAACACAGCATCCATGGGACCTGATGGTGTCCCCGGCTGTGTGCTCCACGAACTCAACGAGAATTAAACCCACAGCTAGGACAGCTGTTTAATCATAGTCTTACCTCTGGATACGCACCCAGGAGTGGCGCACTGCAACTGTGGTCCCACTTCACAAAGGCGGTGCCTCCACCGACCCTGGAAATTACCGCCCATTAGCTTGACAAGCCTTATCTGCAAAGCCATGGAGAGGATCATAATGGACCTCATAAATAAAGACATAGGGAATTTGCAGACTTTGGATCCATCCCAGTTTGGCTTTGTCAAAGGCAGATCATGCCTTCTAAACTTGGTTGACGTTTTCTAAACAGTCACCAAAGCCATTGATGAGGGAAAGGCAGTCCATACAGCCTACCTCGATCTGGCGAAGGCCTTCGATACAATACCCCACTCGGGTATCATTGAAAAACTCATCAGCTTAAATGTTAACCCATACATCACAAGATGGGTTGCAAACTGGCTGAGTGACAGAACCCACAGGGTCAGAGTTGCTGGCGCCATGTCAGACTCAAAGCCTGTCACAAGTGGTGTACCACAGGGCTCAGTCCTGGGCCCACTCTTGTTTGGCATCTACTTTTCCAAGTACAAGCAAACACAGGAGGGTTATGGCTGACAAAGTTTGCAGATGACTGCAAACTGGGCCATAGTAGAAAACACATCTGACACAGATATCCTTCAGAAGGGTCTCACAGAAATGGATAACTGGTGCCAGAGCCATGGCCTAAAGTTAAATGCCAAGAAATGCATAGTCATACCCTTCGGGAAAAACAAGGTTACCCCTAGCTACCAAATAGGTGGCAATCCACTGAGCACAGAAGAAGTTATCAGGGACCTGGGGACCCAGGTTGATAGTAGTCTGTCATTCGACACCCATGTAGCTAAAGTAGTTAGGAAGACCTTCTACATTGCCCACCTTATCATAAAGGGATTCTCATCTAGATCAAGGGAGGTCATAGTCTCCCTATACTCATCACTCATCAGACCAATGATTGAGTACAATGCCCCATTCGGAATGTATCTGACCCGACACTTGCAGCAGCTGGAGAGGCCACAAAAGTTCCTCACCAAAAGGATAAAGGGTCTCAAACATCTGTCCTATGCTGCCCGACTGAAAGAACTCCAGCTCTATTCAGTCGCCACCGCTTGCTCAGAGGTGACCTTTGCCTAACATACAAGGCCATGTCAAACCCAGATTTGATGAATATGCTTCACCTCAAAAATCTAGATCCGTCAGAGCCACAAGGGCAGGAGACTTAAACCTCGACACGGCTATTAATAGGACGTGCTGGAGGGATAGATTCATCACCCAAAGACTTCCTATGCTGTGGAATAAAATCCCGGTATATGTGAGGCAGAGCACCTCGCTGGCCTTGTTCAAGAGAAATCTTGACCAATGGATGGGAGATCGCAGATATACCCCAGGGATTACCTCAGTGTCACTGCTCAACAGAGGCACAGCAAAATAATGGGTATAGTTCCCCATACTAAAGGGGTGGCGTAAGCCACAAAACTATGGGCTAGGCTTATAAATGCCCTCGGGCAGATAGCCTAGTATGAACCTATGAACCTATGAACCTATGAACCTGTGGGACAGAGTCTCCAGCTACCAGCAACTTGGAAGGCCCTAATGGAAGGACATTCCGGAGCACTGCATAGCCAAACGAAGCATGTCATCTGGATATTAAATCCAATTTATAGTGTGTAATAAAGGTATGGGAGGAAGCCCAAGTAGCTGCTGATCAAATGTCATCCAAAGAAACCCTTGACCAGAAAGCAGCAGAAGTGGCCATAGATCAGGTAGAATGGGCTCACACTCTTAGGGGCTCAGGACCACCAGAACTTTTGTATGCTAGGAGAATGCACGGGGAAATCCATCTAGCTAAGGTTACTTTAGTGACTTGCTTCCCCAGACAGGATTTTGCAAAGGAAACAAAAAGTTGATCAGATTTTCGAAGATCTGCTTTCTGTTTAAGTAAAAACGTAACTGTCTGTGAACATCCAGACAATGAAGTCTGTATTCTCCTTTGTTTTGGAAATTTGGAAAGAAGACAGGTAGATTGATGGACTGGTTGATGTTGGCTTCTGAAGCCACATTGGGCAGAAAAGAGGGATTAGTCCTGAGGGAGACCCTGTCTTTATGAAAGATGATGTATGGAGATTTACTGCAAAGAGCGTGAAGCTCTGATAGCCTTCTAGCAGAAGTAATGGCAATCAGGAAGGCCATCTCTCAGGATACATATTTTAAGTCAACCGAAGCCTCGGGTTCTAAAGGAGGCCTAGTCAGAGCTTGAGGAACTAGGGTAAGATCCCATGGAGGCACTGCATCTTTAATAGGAGGTCTTAACAAAAAGGTTCCTTTCTTGAATGTTTTGCATATCTTCGAAGACGCTAGAGGCTCTGAACTGTTTCCAACGTGGTAGTGGGAAATAGCTGCCAACTGAACTTTAATAGTGGAAGCACTAGCTCCTTGATCAAAGGTATGCGAAAGAAAGTCTAGAACTGCTGGGATAGGAGTTGTGAAAGGGTCTAAGTTCCTGTGCTCTGCCCAGACAGAGAAACGTTTCCATTTACTCTTGTAGATTTTCCTGGTAGATGGTTTATGGGCAGCCACCAGAATGGCCTTAACCGAGGAAGATATACCGGGAGTCCTAGCCATTAAGGGAACTGGATTAACCAAGCTGAGAGCTTGAGGTAGTCCAGGTTGGGGGTCTTCAATCCTAAAGGATGAGAGATCAGATCTGGATTGGGATCTAAAATCAGGGAGGATGTACTAGATGAGACCGCAGGTAAGGGAACCAGGTTTGACGAGGCCAGAATGGGGCTATGAGGATAACTCTGCTCCCCAACCGACAAGCATTCTGCAAGAATTTTGTCATCAATGGAAGAGGAGGATAAGCATACAGAAGACTGGATGGCCAAGCATGAACTAGAGCATTTCTGGGGTCTTCCCCTGGTGGGGGAATCAGAGCGAAGAACTCGCTGCACTTTGCGTTCGAAGGCGAGGCGAAGAGATCGCAGCAAGTTTGACCTCATTGGAGGAAGATTTGTTTCACTACTGTTGGGTTCAGAGACCACTCGTAAGGTGAGAGGATCATTTGACTCAACCTGTCTGCCAAGATGTTTGACCAACCCGGGATATGCATTGCTATGAGAAAGCAGTTGGTGGATACCGCCCATTCCCATACTCTCATTGCCTCCCTACAAAGTGGATATGATCTGGTTCCCCCCTGTTTATTTATGTACCAGACTACCGACATGTTGTCTGTTTGAAGTGCAATAGTTCCTGTAGGGAGAAGGGGATGGAGAGCCTGAAACGCTAGAAGCACCACCCTCATCTCCAGGACATTGATATGCAATGAGATCTCTGTGAAAGTCCACATGCCTTGGACGGATCTGCCCATGCAATGCCCCCCCACCCAAGGAGAGATGCATCCATAGTCACCGTGACTTGGGGAGGGAGTATAACAAAGGGGCGGCATTCTCGAAGATCTCTGGAGTGGAGCCACCAAAGAAGTCACTCCCTGCAAATCCTGTTGAGGGGAATAGGTGTAGACAGGGGGTGAAAAAGAATGGACCATTGAACTTGTAATGTCCATTGAAGGATTCTCATCTTCAGGCAAGCGAAGGGCGACAGATCCCACAGCCCTCAGGACTAGTTCTGCTGGGGGAGCTGATGATTGTAAGAGGTCTAGAATGTGAAGGCTTAAACTGCGAAGTCTGTCCGCTGTCAGAAAGACTCCGGATTGAGTAGTGTCTATCCTGGCCCCTATGAATTCCAAAATTTGAGTAGGTTGAAGGGAGGATTTCTGGTGGTTTATCGTGATCCCTAGGTGGCGGGCTAGGTGTAAGAAGTAGTCACTGCCTGAGCAGAGTTGATGCCTGGTGGGTGAGGTTAGGAGCCAGTCATCCAGGTACGGAAAGACCTGTATTCCCTGAAGCCTCAGGTGGGCCCCTACAACTGCCATGACCTTGGTGAACACCCGAGGGGCTGTGGTGAGACCGAAGGGTAGGACCCTGAACTGATAATGGCTGGCTCCCAGCCGAAAGCAGAGGAACTTTCTGGATCATCTGTCCATCAGAATGTGGTAGTACGTATCCTTGAGGTCTATCGAGCACAACCAGTCATTCTCCTGCAAAAGTGGGAGAATGGATTGAACAGTGACGCATGACAGGTTCAGTGTTGACAGGTCAATAATGGGTCATAAGTCCCCTGTCTTTTTTTGGCGCCAAAAAGAACCTGGAGTAAAAGCCTGATCTGGATTGTTCGGGGGGGGGGGGATGTGCTGGATGGCTCTTTTTCTTAGCAGCCCTCGAATTTCTGCTGCTGCTGCCTCCCTCTGATCGGGTGGAACATCGGGGAATCTTGTTGATCAGGGAGGATAAGATAGGAAAGGAATTGAATAGCCTCTGGATATGATTCGGAGCACCCAGCGATCTGTCATAATGGACTCCTAATTTGCTAGGTGTTCCAAGAAGTGCCCCCGACTGCCTCCAGAGAGGAGCAGTCGGGCAACCCCTCAGGGCTGCTGTGTGGGTCGATCTGAAAAAGGTTCTCTTGACCCGAAATTCTTCAGAACCCCCCTGCCCCTGGACCGGTGTCCACCCTGTCCTCTGCCTCTGAAGGAAGAGGGATCCAGAGCAAAATGGGATTGTTGAGCTTTCCAGAACCACATTTTCTTCTGTCCTCTTTGGTTTCTGGAGTAGGACCTCTGAGGAGCCGAGAAGCGGATCCCAATGACAGACAACGTCTTCCTGTCTTTCTCGCTCTAGAGGAGCATATCGTGGATGGTTTTGCCGAAGAGAGTAGAACCGTCAAAAGGGGTATTCATGAAGGACACCTTGAAGGGTTCCACAAAATCGCAGAGATGGAGCCAGGCCTGTCTACGTAAGATGACGCCCATTCCGCTAGCTCTAGCTGCTCCCTCCATAGCATGGGAGAGAAGCCGCATAGATATGTTTGTGATTGACTTGATAGTGGCCATTCGAGCTGAGAAGGTCGGCTTGTCCTCGGCTGATATGGACTCTGGGGGGTGACCCAGCGTACTCTTTAATCAGGTCCCGCTGGAGCCTAATCACATGTGCCATATAATTCAGTGACCTTACAGAGAAGGTTGCTGAAGAGAACATCAGCTTTCCCAAATGGTCCATCATCCGAGACTCCTTGTCTGGAGGATGTACCAAGGAACTCTCCTGTGCTAATTCCTTTTTAGTGGCAGCTGCCACCACCATGGCATCCACTGGAGCACCCTTGCTCCAAACTGTTCTGTCCGTGGGAGGGCTGAGGATCCTGTCCGGTCTCTTGGGTATTGGCTCAATAGTGTCCGGCTTCTTCCATGCCCTGGTAGTTATGAGGTCTACCAGGGGATCGGCGGGAGGGGACACCCAAGAGGTAGATGGGCCTGCATCACATGCCTCCAGAAACACAGGCTCATCCAAGGAAGGTTTTTGGGCAGACCACCCCCCCCCCAATGCGTAACATAATGTCTCCAAAGGAGACGTCTTCGGGAGGGTGACCTTGGGGAACCTTCCCCTTCCTCCGAGTCTATGTCCTCCATGTGGGACTCGGGTGAGTCCAAGTGCCACCTCTTGCACTTCCATTTGTGAGGGACCTCCTCTGGGGGGGGGTGTCCGAAGAGGCCTCACCAACAATGTCCTGTTCCTCTATGGGAATAATCTGGGATGTAGGCGCAGGCTGTCCCTGGGGCTGGATGATGGAAGAAAGGCCCTTTTGAGTGGGAATGGTGGGTGGATCCATAACAAGAGCCTGGGGCCTCAAATCCCTCAAAAGGACCCTCTCCATGATGTCAAATGCCAAGGGGGAACTGCTTTCCCTTGGATCTGAAAGTATTCCCCTCGGATCCGACGTGCGGATCGGCACCGAAGGTGAACCGACTGGATCTGAAAGGGTAGTGTGCCCTGACCTGACCATAACGGAGCAAAGGGCCCGCAGACCACTCTGGATCTGACCCTCAGCTCATGGCCCCGAGAGCTCAGATCCAAAAACGGATCCAGCAGACTCGAGGGTACAGTAGGCGCCAAAGTAGGAAACACTGTCAGCGCCGACCCTACCCTGGTTCCGAAGCTAGTCTGATCCAACAGCTCTGAACCCCGAAAGCAGGTCGGAGAAGGAGCAATGGGGGCAAAAAAAGGTGTCGAGCTCCCCCACCCCAGCGGGGTGGGGAGGCAAGAACACTCCCATCTGCATCTGGGCCTGGAGAAATCGACGCATCATCCGGTCCATATCTGCGTCCAATAAACTTCTGGTGGATCTAGATGAGGGCACCGAAGCCAGCCGGGAAGGCTGTGTGGATGACCTCGAGGGAGACCGGGTCTCCTCCTCCAGCTCCGGGGAGAAACGTGGAGAATGGAGCTGGGAAGGGGAAGGCCCAGAGACCTTAAGGGGAGAGGCAAGCTGTTTAGACGGCGGTGCCAAAGGGGTCGAGTCGGACCACCTCTTGTGACTGAGATGCCTTTCCTTCTCTCTCTCCCTATCCTTTTTATCCTTCTCTCTGCCTTTCCTTTCCTCCTGGGCTAGTGAGGGAGGTTGAGTCTCAACCAGGGGATCAGGAGCGGCAGGTGGGGCAGCCGCAACCACGGCTGGCACCACTGAGGAGGATGAAGCAGAGTCTGGGGGCAAAAGGCCCCCAGAATAAGCTTCAACCTCCTATCTTTCAAAGCCCTGGGGTTGAAGGCTGCACAAATAGTGTAGCCTGAGGAGAGGTGATCAACCCCCAGGCACAGGACACACCGAGTGTGGCCATCTGCTGGGGACAGCTTATGGCCACACTTGGTACATTTAGAGAAAATGGCTTTAGGGCCTTCAGCCATTATAGAAAGGAAAAAAGAAGAATAGGCCCACAAGCACACACCTTCACACACGCAGAGGGGGGGAGGGGAATACATCTAACTTTAACCAAAAAGTTAAAAGAACTTCCCAAAAAAGACTAGAAAGATAAGAGGAAGTTCACACACACAAAGTTAGAGAAAGTTTGACAGAAATTCAAGATTTAAATTCTACACTCACAGTACTATGCTCAGAGCTCATTGAGAGAAGCTTATGGAAGCCACAGCAAATGAGATCTGAGGGTTAAAGGGAGATGGCAGGGCATTATGGGTAGGGGGAGGAGCTTGGAGCTCAGATCTTTTAGCTTGGAAAACTGCCTGCTCAGATCCGAATTGGATCCGATACCCACAGGTTGTTGAGCAATTGAAGTTAACTACTTCAGATCACATTTTCCATAAATGCTTCCATTTCTGAAAGTTCAGAAATGTGGTTGCGATAATTCGCAAGTACCGGTAAAACAACTGGAATTGTGACCTTTAGAAAAGGGAAGGAGCAAACTACATAGCAAAAATGGGAATTGTGGGAACAATATATGCAGAGCAGGAACAAGGTTTAATAGGCGGGATTTGAATGATCCATATAATGCTTAACTGACAATGACTGGCTGGTTTATAAGTGATGTATAATGTTTACAACTATAGTAGTTTCAGTGGTGTCTGATGTAAACAGTTTTCAAGTAAAGTAATATAATTTTGTATGTTTTTCATTTATATAAATGTAAAATTGCCTTTGTCATATGTGCACATTTAATAAGGATTTTTGGGAAAAAAAATATAATAATAATAAAAGCACAACATTTAACAATTATCCATTTCCCTGATTTACAAATATATGAGTGTGAGTGCAAAGGTAAATCTGGGGGACATATATCTATACTAATCCGCCATATGACTCAAGGTCAATCTTTCCTGAAAATCAACGACAAACTTTGAAAATAGTGAATAAACATTATTTCAAGGCATTTAACATTACTGTGTGTTATAGGTGTCTCTCTGTTAATGTTGAACAGCACATTGAATTTCTCAGTCAATTAGGTGAGGTTATAATCTAGGCATCTGCCATGTTAATGGAAGATTTCCCTTCCCCAAATATTAATAATATATTAACTGGGCAACGCTTATATCCTTGGCCCATTATGAATCAGAATTCATTGACATACCTGTTTTTAAAAGTATGCCACAATTAGTGAAAGTACCTACTAGGCATAATAACATTTTAGACCTAATAATAACTAATATTCTTAATGTAGTCTCTGAACTGCAAGTCATTGCCCCCATAGCCTGCAGTGCAGTTAATGTAAGTTAGTTAATAGTAGTAATGTCAATACTAGTACTAAAACATATTATTACAGTGGGTGAATTGTGAAAATATGATGAAAATAACACAAACACTATGGATAGTGGTATGTGAAGAGGACAAGAATAGTTCTAGGTAGAATATGTAATATCTGAGATTTATTTAGGCACTGAACACAAATCAACTGCAAAAACTAGAAGTAAAATATCAAACTTCCCATCCCGGTGTACAAGGAAAGCAAAAGCATTACATTCCAACAAGTCATATTTATACTATTCAAAGGAAATTCTCAGCAGCTATAAATAAGAAAAAGCTTAGTAATATAACTAGGATCTAAAATTTGCAATTAAATTTGCAAACATTTTCATTTAAAATAAGAAAATTTATGACAATAAAAAATTATAAATTTGTCAATTCTCATGTGTCACATGCTCAACCAAGGATCACTTAGAGATAAATAAGATGTGGATCAATGTAACTAGTGAGATAGCAAATGCCTTTAATGAGTTTTATACAAATATAACAAAAGTTATAGCCAAAATCAACATAATAGCTACCGCTTTGATTTAGAAAACAGCAAAGGCACTGGTAAGTCTGAACATTGGCTGTAGATGGTGCTATCATTTGGTATGACATCACAACCCCATGTGCAAAATGGGAAAAGCGAGGTCTGTGGATGGCTGCATGCATGGATGGATGGAGAGATGGCTGTATCTGTTCTACCACTGCTACCCAATCTGTTCTGTCTGCTCTTCAGAGTATTATGAAGACTTGTAGCATGCATCCTGTCTTGTTATGTGGTAATATGAAATGTGCTATAAAATCAGAATTAGTACTCACATTTAAAAATAATGCAGAATAACATATTGGGGAAGGGTTGTATACAAAGTACTTGGAAAGAGTCGGTAGTGGTTCCCATTCATAAAAGCAGTATATGTAGTTTACTATAGAACTATAAGCCTATTAGCCATACTCCAGTTCTAGGTAAATGAAATGTTATCTAGGAATAATGGCAAAATCAGACTCATATAATCCCCTCATGGACATCAGTCAACATGGAGTCTTTATGTGATGTACTGACATTACTAATTTCACTGAATTTTATGATGTCAGTATGGCTAATAACCATGCACTTTCTGTTTATATTTTAATTTAGCAAAAGCTTTTGATGCACTATAACACAATATTATAAATACACTGAAACTATCCATATTAACCCATATGTTATTGGACAATTGAAAGAGTCATTAACCAGTAAAATACAAAGAATAATAATTTTGAGGAAACTTCTGGAGACAGGTTGTAGCAGGAGTACACTGTGGTACTTTTTAGTGACCACTGTAATTTAATTTAGTATTCACAACTTTTCCTATGACGATATCAAGATGTTATCAAAATATGCAGACAGCTGCAAAACATACAAAATTGTATCTGCTAAAATTAACACCATGTGATTAAATGGCTTTTTGAATCAAATTGCTAAATGGGGTAAGGACTACAGTTCAGTACAAAAAATGCAATATCAAATATAATAAGTGATTATAGAGAAATGAGTCTTGAAGCAATGTCCTGTAGAGTAAGTGATTACAGACACGTGGATAGTCTAAAAGCAATATCACATGCAATTAGTGATTATAGAGACGCAAGTTGTCTAAAATAAAATGAAATGCCTCTTACAATAAGTGATTCTAGAGACATGAATATTTTAAAATTATACAATGGCTGCTCATTGCTGTTCAAAAATGCGCAGTCTGATTGGACAGCTCAACATGCATGCCCATTGTAAACTGGACATATACCAAGAGAAAAAATCCAGCTGCTTAATTACCATTGAATGGCCAGACTTTCTATTGGCTTATGCTTGGGGACAGCAAAATATGAAAGAAATCAGGTGTGTTCTTCAATACTAAAGAAACAAGCATACCTGATTTCTTTTATATTTCTCCATTGTCCCTCAAAATCCTGACTTTTCATGCATTAAAAAAAGAGCAATGGAGATTCTGTTTTCTTCATTGCTTCTCCTGCTTCTCCTGCACTGTACTGATATATTGTGTAAGTGCAGGAACACAAATCTCATATGCATGTGCAGTACATCAGCCCACAGACGACAACATGGAAGAAGACTGAAATGCCATTATAGAAAAGCATTATTTAAGAAAGAAGCAATTTCTTTCTTAAATAATGCCATTATACAAAAGCAATAACCCACTCCTATTTTGTGGTAGAGATATGAGTCTTCTGAAAGTAATGTACCATATAGTAAGGGAGTAAACAGACAGGAAGAGTCTAACAGCAATGCCTCACTCAGTAAGTAATTACAGTGACATAAAAAGTCTAAAATAAAGACAATACAATAAATAATTATAAAGGCACACATATCATAAATGTAATGTCTCACACAATAAGTGATTATAGAGGCATGAGTAGTCTAAAAGTAATGTCCAACAGTAAGTGATTAAACGGACAGGAACGGTATAATAATGTTTCACACATTAAATGCTTATAGATACCTCAATAGTCAATTCCTAGATGAGCATAAAGTTTAAAAAAAGAAATGCTTTTTAAAAAAAATGAAAAGGAATGCCAGAATTGTTATAATAAATGCAGTCACCAGCAGCCAGTATACTTCATTCATTCATTATTTTTTATTATTGATCATGCCAGGACTATTTGATCATGATCTTTGTCACAATGGACAAAGTGCATATATAATGACAACATAATGACTTACAAAGGAAAAAATACAGTAAACTCTCAGCGAGAACTCTCAAGCAACCAGAAAAGAAAATCGAAGAAATACAGTACAATTTTCATGTGTGGCACTTTCTGTCCCCCCCCCCGTAGAAAAATACCTTACATTTTTAGAGTTTTAAAAAGGAAGATAGGAATAAATTCCCTCTCTCCCCAAATTAACAAGTCAAACCAAACAAATAGCATAGGGTACAGTATTAATCAGGCCTATTTTTAATAGTAGCTCTCAAGCAACTAGAAACTACAATTATCTGACATCTACCAATCCCCATGGATGCCGGTTAACTGAGAGTTTACTGTAATACTGATGTCATCAAGAAAATACAAAAATTGAATTCTCAAACAAATCAAACAGCGAAAGTGAAACCAGAAAAAGATACTAAAGATAAATGCTGTTAACATCATTGCACCTCCCTCAAAAAGCTAAACTGGTTAGAAGTCCCTTTACAATTTCAACTTAATCAACTGTCACTAACACATAAGCTATACTACTACCCAGACAAAATCCCATCCCTCCAACATCTCACACCACAACAAGAGCCTTGAGATCCAGCACCCTTAATCTTCTAGAAGTCACCAAGTATAACAATAAAACATCCAAACTCTGGAACTTTCTACCAGCCACCCTTACATCCAATACCTCCACTACACAATTTAAAAAACTCCTCAAAACCCACCTTACAAACAACTGGCTATGCTCCTGTAATGTCCCTGGGTAAAGACAAGGATACAAGTAACAACTATTTACATAGCCACAGACTAAAGACTCCCACAGAGTCTCTAATCCTAATGTGACCTATGAAGGCATTACTGCAAAATATTGTATCTATAAATTCTTAAAGAAATGCATGACAACATTTATTAGTCTACTATGTACCATAATGTGCTAGAAGTGTACTATCTCTGTATTGTAAATGGCTACTAGTCTGTAGTAGTATGTTGGTGTATTGTATGTAAATGGAGCTTTTCTCCCCAGGCCTCCACTGAAAATGGGCATGTGTCCAGCTGGACTTTCCCGGTCAAAAATGTAAACTAAATAAAATTAAAAAAAATAAAACTAGTGCCACATGGAGTCAAGTTAGGTGAGACAAATTCTAGAACATATCAATTAGAGCATCAGGGACAGGAGGGTACGTTTCTTAAACCTTATGAGGAAATAAGGACAAAACAGACAATACTGAGAATAATACTTCCTGTGTAGAGGCTTGCCAAAGCTTTAATACAGAAAAACTAAAACAACAGAAATAAGTCACTGCATAGGGTTTGACAGACTATCTGTTTCTGGTACATTTTTGATAATATTAAGGTGATATTCCAGACAACTAAGATTTAGTACGGAAAATGCTTTCTGTTTAAAACCAGTCTGTGCTTAAGATGGTTCAGGAAGTTTTGACAGTTCTGGGGTAAAATCCAA
Source organism: Protopterus annectens (assembly GCF_019279795.1). Classification (NCBI taxonomy): domain Eukaryota; kingdom Metazoa; phylum Chordata; order Ceratodontiformes; family Protopteridae; genus Protopterus; species Protopterus annectens. The sequence goes on from NC_056730.1 coordinate 1,154,824,508, forward strand.
AGTAAGAAAGGGAACCTGTTTGTGCTGGTGAGGGGGTATTTTGCATAGTTATAAAGTTATTTGACTGTAAAGAATATAAAGAAGGGGAATAACAACTGAGTCCAGGAGAGAGAGGCAACCATTTTGCTCTGTTTTGAGGCCACATTTCGGGAGATGGGAAATAGATGTATAGATATCACAGTATGAGGTAGTTTGTACAATCTTTCAGGGATGAGTATGTATAAAAAGCAAACCACTGGATCCCATACTCCAACTGTGTTACAAACATGTCTTTGGCTAGTCAAAAATCAGAATCAGTGGTAGAAGAATGCTAATATTATAATGACTGCAAGACAGGGATCATGTTTTACTAGAAGTAAACTACTGTATCTGCTTACAATGTAACAGGCAGGGTGAGGACAGGGAGTGGTTGCATAGTATGAAGTGTGTGAAGTGACAAAGGATACACAAAGGCAATAAAACTTCAGGATGTGTTGGTTAAGGGATGGCTCAACAACATTAAATGAGATCTCAAATTAAATTGTGAGAGCTGCCATGTCAGTCATTCTCTGGCAACGATGACCTCAGAGCTAGAGTGATTAATTGTGACGTGTGTGCATGGGGGGGGGGGGTTGCAGTCATCACATGGTGAAATGCAGTTTGGTGCATTGTTTGATGTACTGATATGTGGGCTTGTTTTGTATAGATTTGGGAAACATGTCTTGATGAGGACGAGTTTGATTAACTAACTGGTCTTAATAATATACTAAGCAGATCACCATTTAATGAGTTTATAACCATAGAGAATAATATGGACCTGTTTCATACCCCTGGATTATGCAGTATTTGACAAGCAGGAAACAACAGTAGACACCTTTGGAAGCTAGGCAACCACTTAAGTGTTAATTGAAAACCACTAAATAATATTGCACATTAAATGGTAACAGTCATTTATGCCTCAATTTACTGTTTTTTTTCTGAGATATGCTAGAATTGAGAATAAAATTTACTCCAATCATTCTGTAGATAATATTCAAATAATTGGCCCCAAAACAAAAGATTTAAACAAAAAGAGCAGATAAAGCTAGAAAAGAAATGAAAAGGGGTCCCACAAAATTACAATACCTTGGATAGTTTCTGGTTGCTTGAGAGCTACTATTGGGTAAGATAGCGATTCAGGTCATAGCCTGCTATAGGTCCCCAACCATGTCCCAAGACTCTCATTCCATGTTCCTAAGCACCCTGAAAACTATTAGGGTCTAACACAACATTCTCATACTAGGTGACTTCAACTACCCCTCCATCAACTGGGAAAACTACTCCTGCACCAATACACTGGCTCAGCGCTTCCTGGAATTCATCAGCTCCAATGCCCTGGACCAGCTCATTCTTACCCCCACTAGAGGAAGCAACATCCTTGACCTGGTTATTACTAACATGGGCAACCATTGCTCTATACCAATAGTCAATTCCTCCCTGGATAGATCCGACCACAAACTAATCACCATGGAAATCCACATCTCACCCACACCCCCCTTGAAAGGTAACCACCATGAGAAACTTCTTCATAGCTGACTTTGGGCTCCTAAAAACAGAGGTGGCCAACTTCATGGCACCCATACTAATGGAAAATAGATGCATGACTGCTGAATCATACACCAATGCACTGTACGAACACGTACATAAATGCATGGAACTAGCCATACCCAACAGAACCAAGAAGCTCTCCTCCAAAAAAAGGTGGTGCCCTGCCATTAATAAACTCAAAAATAGAAGGAAGAAACTGTTGCAAAAAAAAGTGAAGTCCCAAGACTGTAAAAACTCCCTTATTAGCCTCAACAAAAAGTTTAGATTCCTCATCAAAATGTCTAAAGGCAGCTATGAAGGCAGAATTGCAGCAGACACTAAAACAACCACAAAGCTTTCCAGTTATATCAAAAATCTCCATGGCAGCACCCAGGTTTTCTCTGAATTACTGCACAGTGGTACCTCCTATACTGAGTCAACAGATATTGCCAACATACTGGCCGATAGATTCAGTGCCAACTTTACCCCTCTTCCCCTCCAAAAGACCAATCACAATACTGGAGGAATGCCAGGCACCCAGCATTACTGCAGCACAGGTTAAAGCTGCATTGTCCAAGGCCAAGAATACAGCTTCCATGGGATCTGACAATATCCCCTGGATGTATTCTACATGAATTACAAAGTGAACTGGCACCACATCTGTGTGTCCTGTTCAATCACAGCCTCATCTCAGGCTTTGTCCCTACCGAATGGTGCACTGCTGCAGTCATCCCTCTCCATAAAGGGGTGAAACTACAGACCCTGGGAATTATCGCCCCATTAGCCTGATGAGTCTGATATATAAGGCTATGGAGCGATCATCATGGACCTAATTAATAAGAATATAGGGAATCTCCAAACTCTATATCCCACACAATTTGGTTTTGTGAAAGGTAGATCATGCCTACTCAACCTTGTTGACTTCTTTGAGTCAGTCACCAGAGATGTGGATGAGGGCAAGGCAGTTCATATAGCCTATCTCGATCTGGCCAAGGCCTTTGATACCATTCCCCACTCAGGAATTATTGATAAACTCACCAAACTAGGCATCAACCCCTATATCACTAGGTGGGTTGCAAAATTAGCTCACAGATAGAACCCACAGTGTGAAAGTAGCAGACTCCAAGTCAGACTGCTGACCAGTCACTAGTGGAGTCCTACAGGGCTCAGTCCTGAGTCCTCTCCTGAAGTCCAGGCCAACAAGGTGGGACTCTAGCTGACCAAGTTCACAGACGACTGCAAGCTGGGAGCCATTATTAACTCCCCAAGTGATATAGACATCCTACAGAAAGGCCTCACTGAGACCAATGACTGGTGTTGAAACCATGGCCTTAAGCTTAATGTTAAAAAATGCTTCATCATCTTCTTTGGGAAAAACTCAGTTCCCACTAATTACCACATTGATGGGAGCCCACTGAACACTGAAGGAGTTATAAGAGATCTGGGGACATAGGTTGACAGCAACCTCTCCTTCGACCACCACATTGCCACTGTGGTCAGAAAGTCCTTCTATTTGGTACATATCATTACCAAGGATTTTGCATACAGGAAGAAAGAGGTCATCATCTCTCTCTCTCTCTATAAGCTTCCCTCATTAGGCCAGTCATAGAGTATAATGTCCCATTTGGCATGTACCTCACTAGACACATGCAACAGCTCGAAAGGCCACAAAAGTACCTCATGAAGAGGATGCTAGGCCTTAAACACATGTCATATACGGATAGACTCAAAAAAACTCCAGCTGTTCTCTGTCTCATATCGTCTACTAAGGGGCGATCTCTGCTTGACTTACAAAGCCATGTCTGACCCAGCTCTGTTATAAATGCTACATTTAAAGAAATCCCAATCCCGCCACACCACACGCTCCAGAGACCTTAACTTTTACCACAATCAACAGAACATGGTGGAGGGACAAGTTCATAACCCAGAGACTGCCCATGCTCTGGAATAAACTTCCCATACATGTCAAGCAAAGCACCTCACTGGCCCTCTTCAAGAGAAATCTTGATGAGTGGATGGGAAATAGAAAGTTCATCCCGTGGATCACTCCAGTGGCTCTCCTTGATAGAAACACTTGGAACTAACGTTGGGCAGCACAATGTCAGGGCAATTCTATGGGCTAGGCTTGTACAGACTCCAGGGCCATTAGCTTAGTACACACCTATGAACCTATGGTTGCACTTCAAATGGAACAATCATACAACAAAGAGTAGGATTTCAAAACACACTACAAAGAAAAAGTGACAGAGGTGATTACAGTACCTCTGTACTCACTTTTGCTGTTTGATTTGTTTGAGAATTCAGCTTTTGTATTTTGTTAATGACATCAGTATTACAGTAAATTCTCAGCAGAAGTAGTACAGAAGATTTTGCAGAAGAGTTTCAGATAACACTGCAGAATGTTAATTTGTTTAGAATCACATCATTCAGTGAGCAGCACATATGGGTTTTCTAAAGGGCAAACAGGTAGACCATGAAGGAAAATTGTAACATATTCAGTCAGTAGGGAAACATCTGTTATATTCAGAAGTGATATGCAAAGAAACCTTATTAGAAACCCCTCAGGCAAGCAGCCACATCACAGTGTTATTTTTATGAGATCTGTACTCCCTTCCGTGTGTTTTGTCAGGGCTGTTTCAGGATACAGTACTGCAGCTTCTGTAGAACAAACAGGAAAATCATGCTCTCAGCTGATATCCTGTTATACATACATCACTCAGTCTATACCAAACTAAAACTACACTTCAAAGTTTTAGCTCGTGGTTGGGTACCTAGCAAATACATTTTTTAAAAGTGTGTAACTTATATTGCATATACGGTTATGAACTCTTCTGTGATGTCTATAAATTAAAGCATTAACCAATAAGTTATTTAATGCAGTTTAGTGAATTTAGAGCTAAATGACAGACAAGAGTGTCAAGGTTAAAATTTAGGAAAAACTATCAGTGACAGTTACCAGCTTTTTTTCAGAGAACTTTTTTGTCATCTGACATCATGGAGTAAGTAGGATGTAAAGGGATACCCAAATATTTGGACAACGGTGTTCTCCATGGTATATTAAATATGGGTATGGTCGCCTTATATATGTGGTTTACTGCAGTAAAAAAGGAGATTAGTTAAGGTTTCCAGGGTTATACCTTAGACCAGAATATGCTTTAAATCTGGCAAGAAGTATCACTACTTTAGATATTTCTATGTCAGGATTTTGAGTCCAAATAGCAAGTCCTATGCAAATATTAGAGCCTTAGTTTCTTTATGTTACTAGTCCCATCTTTCAAGCCCTTTCTGTGAGTTCAAAATCATGTTCAGAGGCTCAGTCACAAATAGAAAACAGGGCCAGGGGCATCAGGAATCTCTAATGAGTGTCTTTCTCTATATGAATTGCAGCTGATAAGTGCATATTGGTTAACACTTTGGAAAGGGGGTCTACATAAAAACTATGGATTGTCTGTATAAAATCTTGTTGAAAGTTCATAGCTACCATGACTTCTGATATGTAATCCTATGCAAGGAAATCAAATCTATCCAGCCACAACCCCTTTTTCCCATTTTTGCACATGTGTCTGGGATGTCACTTCAACAGTGACAATCATCTAGAGCAAAAGTCTACACCACTTGGTGGCTAGCCCCATCGAAGTATTTCTTTCTTGCCATGTACTTGCATGCACACTCACACCTATGGCAAATTTAGAGTATCCAATCCACATACTGCCTGTCTTTGGAATGTGGCATGAAACCAGAACACCCAGAGGAAACCCACATGAACATAGGGAGGACATATAGACTATGCACAGAAGGTACACCAGCCAAGAATCGAACCAGGGAACCACTTGCTGTGAGGAGACAATAATTTTTGCTGTGCTACTATGCCTCCCATAGTGACTACCTCTCAACCTCATAGAGCAAAACTCTGGACAAAGCCATAAATAATGGGGGGACAAAGACCCAAAAATAGTGACACTTTTTAAATATCACTCTTATAAACCTAGAAAGCTGATAGAATAACATGCTTTGCATCAGCATGAATTTTCTGAAGGGTAAGATGTCTGAAACTGAAGCATCTGTCATTATTTTCTGACTTCAACCCTCAACAACTTGCCAGTGATTTGACAGAAAACAACAATTTTATGAGAAAATTGCCAAAAACATGAGGCAGAAATCTGGACGTTCTGTAAAAAATCTGTACAGTTGAGAGGTGACATATACAAAGAAATCAAATGCCTTTTCTAAATCTATCCTCATGGCAAACATTGGCTCAGGAACATGACAGAAGCTAGTGATATAATCTGCATTTGAATGGCCTTGAATAAAACACCATTGAGTCTGATATATAATTTCAAGCAATATTGTTTTGACCTGCTCTGCCATATCTGAAGCTTATAACCCAAAGTTAATATTTGTCAAAAATATTGGCCTATAATAAGCTACTATGGATAGGTCCTTATTCAGCTTCAGAAAGACTGTGAGCTCTGATACTATAGAACAGGGGTTAACTAGACTTCCATTTTGGAAAGTCTATATAAGTTAAACAGGGTTTGGCCACTAATGGGGCTAAAGATTTGAAGAACTCTCTGTTCTGACTATCTGCACCTGGCCATTCCCCTTGGGTGAATTGTTAATGAGTTGGTGCACCTCTACTTCTGGGCTTAGTCTGGTTTTCTATGTCCACCTTAGATATCTTTTGAGAGTTTTAGTTCTTAAGAAATAATATAACATGCCACTTCCACTGACAATCTTTAATTATGTAATCCTTTTACAAATTGTGATAAAAGACACAGAATGTTTCACTGACCTCTGGATATCTCATAAAAGTTTTTCAACATGGGCAATCTTATTTATGTAATCACAGCCACATTCCTTCATACTTCAAAATGTACAACAGCAACTATAAGCTGGCTTCCTTTGTCTTATCAATTAGCTTAATAACAAAAGAATAATTCTGAATACTCCCAAAACTAAACCAGTATTGTTTAGTGCCTCACCTAAATGGTAGAACAACACCCAGTCACTTCTTATCCTTGACCATATTGACAACCCCATTGGCCAGGCCATCTGTTTCATTAACCATGGTATGTGGCCTGATCACACACTGAACTTTCACCTTCACCTAGAACAAATATGGAAAAAAGAAATTCCCTCCTATTTTGGTACTATAAACTTTGCACCTTTCTCTTCAGAACAACTGAGAACACAATAGTCAAAAGCATTCTACTAGCTCAGCTTGAATATAGACTTTCATTGGTTGCAGCACTATCAAAGAAAAACTCCTCCACCATCCTGACTATAAGCTAATCTATTTGCCATTTCACTACCCTCTTCCCTAGAAATGAGCATCATTGTATCACTCTTAATAAAGTCATTTGGCTACCTGTCCAACAATATATCAACCTGCTCCTTGGGTCCCAACTCTAAAAGCTCCTCAAAGAACAATCCCATCTTTTTCTTCTCTCCAAACTATTCAACCAGACCCTCTGGTTACAATATAAGAAGTCTTAAACATTTTGAACCACTTGCTCAATGCTCCAGAAGCAAACTTAATTGTGTTAACCATGCCTTCTCCATAGGTATCCCTCCTTACTAACTTTAAAGACCTCACCTCGTACCCCTCATTCTGTGCTCAGTTTAAAGATCATCTCAAGTCTGTGTCAGTTTGTAAATGCTTTCCCTCTGGACACACCACTTACACCCCATTCTTGCCTGTACCACTCAGGCACCGTTGTCTTCCTCACAACATTTCCCTACACTAATATGTGGCATCTCTTCCACATTGTATACAATTCATTTCTGTGTGCCCTTACCTTACGTTTGCTATGTATCCCATCACTATTTCACTTTCCCTCTTATTCTCCTCCTCCTTACTCTAATCATCCCTCCCTATTGTCCCTTATACCTGTGAACTTTGTTCTTATTACTGTTACTGATTCATTGCTATCTGCATACATTTTGTTTGTATTCATAATATCTCTTGTTAACTGGCTTGTCTACAGTCATTTATATTTGTCCAGACTGAGACTGAAATAGGCCCATCTGAACCATTGTTCTAACCCAGTTACCAAACACGAAGGATGAATGGGTTAATAAATAACTAAATGAATAAATGCCTGTAAGTATTTTTTTTGGTTTATTTCATAAGGTCCACATTCTTAGTGCCGCAGGTTGTAGACACTTATTCACCCTGTCATGCAGCAGAGCACTTAAGGCTTTATGACTTATCCTGTACTCTTTTACCTTCTGTCTACATACAGTAAAAAGTTGTTCCGCCTTTCACCCTCTTGAGCACATGCGCACACAGTGACTGGCAATGAGAATGCAGCGTTTGGCGTCTTGTGTGTGTTCGTGTTTGTTGTGTCATTTCTTCTTTTAAAATGGAGTTTTATCATTTAACTATTTTGTATATTTTATTTTTTATGTGTCTGTGGAATTAAAGATTTTTTGCATCAAGAAAGCAAGATACAATGTACAGAGAAATGTTGCTGAGATTGAACTGTGAGAGTGCAGTTTGTACAGAAGGTTTCATACCATAATTACTGAGTAATATATCAAAGCACATCAATGGGACTGATAGCATGATGAGGAATAACAAAAAGAAGCAAAGTAATAGAGGAGGTGTTATGTTGTGCCTAAAGAAGAAACAGTTTAATCAAATTCCTTTGCCTGGAATGATTATGGGAAACGTTCACTCTCTGAGAAATAAAATTGACAAACTTCAGGGGAATGTTCATTACTAGAAAAATTTTAGAGACAGCTGTATTGTGGCCTTTATGGAAGCTTGGCTTACGAAGCATGAGCAGGATACTGATTTGTTTATTGATGGTTTTGGAGTACCACTTTGGTTGAATCGGAACTTGAAATGACAAAGAAAACTCAAAGAGGTGGGGTATGTTTATATTTGAATAAACGATACTGTAACTCTGTGACTGTAGGAGAAAGCATTTGTACATCTGATGTTGAGCTTTTATTAGTATCGTTATGTCCTTTCTACCTGCCACGTGAATTTCCACAACTTTTTATAAAATGCTACCTACCTTTGCTTCAAATATTATCTCTGGAGTGGTACAAAAATTGCAGACAATTTCACCTGAAAAGCCAAATTTTATATTGGGAAACTTCAGTCATGTTTCCCTTAAAAAGCCACTTGCAAATTTTCATCAATATGTTTCTTGCCTAAATAGGCGAGATAAGACTTTAGATCTTTGTTATGGATCAATAAAAGGGACCTACAAAGAGCTCCCTTTACCTCCTTTGAATTCGGTGAATCATAACTATGTACAACTATTACCTAGATATAAAATGGTTTTAAAGAGAGAGAAGGCACAGATGAAGAATATAAAGACCTGGAATGAAGAGTTGATGTTATGTATACAGGAATACTATGACTGTACTGATTGTGACATGTTTAAAACATCTTGTGGAGATGATTTGGACAATTTTGTTGATATAAAATATTCATATATTGCCTTTTGTAGTGATATAATTGTACCATGTCAGCAAGTTACAGTTTACCCAAATTATAATTCCAAAGACATGCGTCTGGAGCGTTTCCCCCTGACCCTCTACTTAAAATAGATTCTGTCCTAGATGGTCTTTCTGAGTCAACATATGTTAAATAAATAAATACACCATGAGTGGATAAATCTGTTAAGTTTAACATAAAAAAAGGCCTTTAAAGAGGGAGAAATGTCTAACTTGCATGCAGCTACTAAAGAGCTGAAAACAGACATTTTAAGAGCAAAAGTAAAATATAAAACCAAATTAGAGAGTAAGATGGCTGCAGATACTTTTGGATCTGTATGGACTAGCATGAAAACTATAGCAGGCATTCAGAAGTCAAAAAATAATGTCCAGATTATTGTAAATGGCTGGGATACAGATTTTGATTTTGCCAGTGCTCTTAAACACTTTTTAACTGTTTTGATATTCTTGATTTTAGTAATTACATATATAATTTGAAGCAAAAAACTTTAGATAATCAATATTTTAGTATAGATCAAAAAGAGGTAGAAAAGGCATTTCTCTCAGCAAAAATAAGGAAAAGTAATGGACCTGATAATCTCTGTGGTCATATACTTAAACATTGTGCAAGAGAACTAAGTCCTGTATTTCATTATATGTTTAATAAGCTGTTACAGACATAGCATGGAAAGATACTGTGGTTGTTCTGTTTCTGAAATCTAAATGTCCAAAAAATCCTAATGATTTCAGACCGGTAGCTCTTACATCAATGGTAATGAAAACTTTTGAAAGGTTGATAAAGTGTAGAAATTTTAAAGAAGACTGAGCATATGCTTAATCCTATGCAGTTTGCTTATAGACCACATAGAGTGGCAGAAGATGCAGCAATTACCTTGCTTAACTTACCTGTTAAACATTTGGAAAATAACGGGTCACATACTAGACTTTTGTCTGTCGACTTTTCTTCTGTTCTTAATATGATTCAACCACATGCATTAATTGGTAGGTCGCAAGAATAAGAGAAAGAGTGAATAGAACTTAGCCAGATCTTGTTTATTCTTCAACCGGAGCTCCACAAGGATGTGCACTTTTGGCCCTTTTGTTTATTTTGTATACACTATGTGTAGGAGTATGTACGAAAATAGGACCATTTTGAAATATGCAGATAATGCTGTTATAATTAGTCAGCTTAAAGGTAATGAGACCAATCATGGTCTAGTTATGAATGATTTTGTTAAATGGTGTGATGAGTCTTATCTTCAGTTAAATATATCTAAAACCAAAGATATGATAATTAATTTTAGAAAACGTGCACATACACATAATGTAACATTTAAAAAGGGTCAGATTGTTGAATGTGTACAATCTTATAAATAGCTTGGGACAATAAGAGATTCAAAGTTAAATTTTGAGAAAAATTGTGAAGCTGTAAGTGAAAAGAGACACCAAAGATTTTTTTGAGAAAATTGTCCCATTTACATGAGATAAAAATGATTCTATTTTATCATGCTTTTATAGAATCAGTTTTATAATTTTCGTTGATAGCATGGTATAGACAATTGTCTATGAAAAGAAAGAATTTGATGGATCAAATTGTGAAATGGTCTAGTAAGATGATTGGTGTACAACAACTGAACCTTAGGTCTTTATATAATTAGATGGTTGGAAAAGATAACTGGTTCAATTTTAAAGGATGTTCTACATCCGTTATCTGCTGAATTTCAGCTTCTTTCATCTAGACGAAGGTATTTGTTCCCAGTGTGTAAAACAAAATGGTATATGAATAGTTTTATTCCAGCAGCTATTGCTCATGGTTAATAATAAAGGTGTTTAATTTTAGAAGGAAAAGAAACTGAATTTGGTACATGCTGAATTTCAGCTCTTTATCTGGTTGAAGGTACCTGTTTTGAAATATAAAACAGATAGATATAATGGTTGTATTTTAACAGCTATTATTTAAATTAATAGGTATATGAAATACATGATGTAAAGTGTTTGAGATTGTTTGTGAAATGTCTGAGTGTAAATTATTTTATTTGATGTGTTGTTTAAATGAATGTATGCTATATGTCAAATGTATGTTGAGACCAATGCTAACTTTGTGAATTAAAACAAATTTACCTCTATGTACAAATAAAGGAACTGAACTGAAATGAAATGAATACTCTTAAAAGCTGAATTTCAATATGCACTCCTCTATAAAGCAATTATTTGGCATAACTACACAAACTCCTTCTTTTATGCTTTAAAGACCACTAATGGGATTATGAAAAAACTTTCCACTGGGTTAACCCAGTGAAACTTGGTGACTACATCTGAAATACGCTGCAGTAGCTCCAGTTAAGTTAATATCAGGATATTGAGTTTTTGTTAACTGCCCCTTTTCTTCTTTGTGACACAACTGAAAATTAATTAATGCCACTGTTGAAACACAGATCAACACTAAATGAAGAATAAAACTAAAAACCCTGAAAATGCTGACTTGGGAATCACATCACTATTTTATTTAAAAGCTTGCTTAGACCTTTCAGTATTTGATGTAACTGGATATAGTTATTGAAAAAAATATTGTCCAATTGCAAACTGCGATTGGCCAGATTAAATAAAGCCTACGTGGTCCATTTACACTGTGTGCACATTGCAGTGCGGCACGCATATGATAGCACACTGTTTTAGATTCAGTAAGCGACTCTATATGGTGTGTAGAGCCATGCAAACAATGGAAATGGAATACATAAGAAGCTGAATTGTATGCTAATCAACCAATCCAAGAAGGAGGAGCTATTCAATATGCTATAAGTCAACCATGTAGATTCAGTGCTGGTTTTCCCTGTGAATTCAAAAATGTATTCGAATACAGCCACAGAAAGTGTCTACACAGAAGCAGTGTCAGGGGCTGCTGTTCGTTAATTCATGTGTATGTACAACATGCTGAATTCTATGCTGCTGTTGCTGTTAGTAGACCAAGACCAAGAAGGAGAAGAGCTTCCAGACCCTAATTAATTTATCACAATATACAAACATGGAAATGATACAAGGCTACAGGATGGAGAGAGACATACTACAGGAATTCTGCAACCTCTCTTATCCTCAACACAGAGCCAGGACAAATAGAGGGAACCCATACCAGTGGAGACAAATGTATGTGTAGCACTTAATGTAGCACTTAAAAAAATTAGATACAAGTACCTTTCAGAGACCAACAGGAGACATGTTGGGGGTGTCACAGGCATCAGCATCCAGGATTGTCCATCAATTCCTGAATGCTATGCTCCAACATGCACATATATTTTCCCTGTACTCTGGAGGGAAGGGCCTGAAATATACAGGAGTTCTACCCTATAACACACTACCATGAAGTACTGGGTGCCATAGCTTGCACACATGCAGAAATTAAGGCACCACCTGGGGAACAGGGAAGACTGTACATAAATAAAAAACTCTATTAACTGCCAAGTCTTGAATGTGAGTGCTGGCAACCCAGGCAGTTAGCACGACTCACATATCTGGTACACCTCCCATCTGTATCAGATGTTTCTAGGGGGATATTCCACAGGGTCATTTATTGGAGGGTGCAGGTTATGGACACACACCCACTGAAAAAAATGGCATAATGAGGCACATTCTCAAACCAGAAATATCAGAGATGATGTGTTTGGGTTGATGACATTGTGGTTCCAGTGCCTAGATACGTTTTGGCGAGCCCTGCAGTACCATCCATGTACATGTACTGAAATATTTCACTGTATATGCCATGCTGCACAACATCATCCTGAGAAAACAGCTTCAGCAGGATCAACAAGGGGAAGGGGCAGACATCCCACCACCAATGACAAGATTACTACAGCCACATGCAGGTGAGAATTAAGAGAGGGCATCAGCAGCTGCTGAGGGTGTAGGCAGATGTAGGCGTGGTCAACATGACCTTGCATTTTCTAAGAGGCAATGCATAGCACACTCATTCACCATAAAAGGGGCTAAAACTTCCTCTTACACACATACATATAGTAGCATTGATACCAGGTAATGCTCACATCCTTTCCCTACCCATGTAATGGCTAGGTACTGCTAACATCAGACAGAGGAAGCCCTGAACTAAAACTGTTGCAACTGGTGGATTTACAAAGTAAGTGATGAACCTGGAGTGTATTGTGTAAATATACAAATGAATTTCATATCCTTCCATGTTGTTACTTGGTAGTATAAGCAAGTAAAATGTGGGTGAGTTGTACAGAAATTGCTTTAAAACATGACAGCAGCGAATTATGTGACTTATATGTGTCCATTATCAAGTAGTAGGCCTTAGGAATCAAAGATTCACGGTCATGCCTCTCAAAAGTACTGATGGTCACCGAATGTCCTCAGTTTAGCACCATACTTTTTACTAGAACATTATTAAATAGAGAAGTTAGAAAGTAATGAGACACATTTCAGTTTCAAACTCCACAACCCTCACAAGATCATTAACAATACTGATGCGCAAAATATTTGATGCTATCAACTGTCTAACTTTCTAAGGTCAGTATAAGACAAAGGTACAATTACCAGTTCAACATCACAAATGTAGCTATACTAAGCACTAAGTCCGCTATGCAACCTGAGCATTAGACACAAATGTTATGTATCCCTGAATCCAAAAGGTAGAAAACAGAGATACGGTGCAGTCATCATCACTTGCACAGGGTATTCTGTGGGAAGGCAGAAATCCTAGTCTGACATAAAAGGTCAATGAGTGTGTGTGAGTAAGAAAGTGGAGCAGGCAGACATTTGGTTAAAGTAACAAATGGCCAAAGAGACAAAATTAACTTTATGTTTCATTGCTGAACCATGTAACTGTTGTGTGTGTGTCTGTATGGGTCCTCCAGGTGAAATTGGTGTGTCAGTGTCTGCATGAATATAGCTAAGCTCTGTGCTAGCTCTCTGTCTTGGTATGTTAGACAAGTGTGACCAATGCATGGTAGAGGTGGCAGTTCATCATTGTCATACTTGCCCGCAAGAGCTAACTCTGCCAGGAGTTGCACTGGCACATCCACACCCACAGTCAGATGCATTGCTGTTACCTGAACATGACTGATGTCTGCTGGACAAGTTCCCCTCATGAAGATGCCTAGGAGAATGACCCCATGGTCTGCTCCATCTGGGTATGGGCAGCTCAACTACTGACAGAGCAGTGGATACACTGCCATTATGGCAACGTGATCAGGCATGGCCACATTGACTAACAGCAGATGATGTTGCTGACCTACACCCATGAGGATGCTATTCCCCTCCCAGCACACATTCCATTTCAGACACCACCCATTCCAATGTGTCATTCATACGATCCATTGAATCGACAACACGTGGAGATAATCATGCATGTCAGCCTGTGCCACTTCTACAACCCTAAGAATTTCTCTGGAGGAGCTATGGGAATGTGCCTGTGCCTCCATGATGGTCCTAAACATACATTGAGTGGTACGAGAAGAGATACCCAGATCAGGTGGAGGATGGAAAGTAGGCTTCCTTCAACCACCCCAACAACCTTCCTTTATGGCACCTTGCCCACACTTTGGCTATGGCAAGAGTCAACAGGCACTGAAGCCACAGTAACCACAATTCCCTGATTGATTGTCTCACCATCCACCTGTCCAATATATGAGGGCTCACTGGAATGAGTAGGCATACGTCTACTGGCTGTGTCTGATGGAATTACAGGGGATGGCTGTATGTCAACCTCAGTGTCTGATTCAACCTCTGAACCCCCGACTGTGTCTCTGTTTAGCCACCATCATCATCAGAGTTTGCTGATACCTTGACATCAGGTGGTAAAAGTCCCACTCTTCCACTGTCAGGATCACCTGTGATAATAAGCAACAAACACAGGAAAAAAATAATACCTACACTACTATAGTCCAATATATGCTAATAAACTACAAGTGATGCCACTATTACAGACAGTACACCAATATACACAACAGTTGTGACACCAGCATCCCAAACTAAATATTTCTTTGAACTGCACATCAATACCGACATAAAAATGTTTGGCTTGCCATGTGCAGATGATTGTAGGCTCCCTATGCTGGATGATCCTGGAAGAAGTTAAGCAAAAGGTAAAGTCAACATCATCACAATTAACAGTAACAAAGGGTGTAAAACGTTTTGCCCTTTATATGCCCATTAACTAGTCTTTCAACAAGAACTTGAATGATAGGTCCAACCTAAACTCATATCTAATCAGTCAGAATAAAGAAGTTATGTACTCACCATAACGTTCCATCTGAGTAGGTAACTTCATTTCTCAGCAACCTGTGGGTATCAGATCCGACCTGGATCCAAGCCGGCAGCTTTCCAAGCTTGAGATCCGAGCTCCAAACTCCTCCCCTTACCCATAATACCCTGCTACCTCCTTCCAAACCCCAGATCAGGTTTGCCCATTTATGCAATATCACAAGACAATACAACAACCTGAAAGGGAAACCTAACCTAAGGTTTAAGAAAGGCTGAAACTATACAATGGTCCTGGTATCTAAAGAAACCAGTTAGGGGGAAGGAGGGAGGGTCGGTTGCTGACAAATTAAGTTACCTACTCAGATGGAATGTTATGGTGAGTACATAACTTCTTTATCTGAAATAGTTAACTTCATTTGATCAGCAACCTGTGGGACAGAGTCTCCAGATACTGAAACACTTGGGAGGTCCTCAAGGAAGGATATTCCGGAGCACTGCAGAGCCAAAGGCTGCTCTACTTCTGGATATTAAATCCAACTTATAATGAGAGATAAAAGTGTGTGAAGAGGCCCAAGTAGCCGCAGAACAAATGTCATCCAGGGGAACCCTTGACCTAAATGCAGCAGAAGTTGCCATTAAAAAGGTAGAGTGAGCATGAACCCCTAAAGGCTCAGGCAGACCAGATATCTTGTATGAAAGTAAAATGCAGTTAGAAATCCATCTGGCTAGAGTCACCTTTGGCACAGGCCTCCCCAAGGAGGGCTTAGCAAAAGAAACAAAGAGCTGCTGAGATTTTTGAAGGGCAGCTGTTCTGTGCAAGTAAAAATGTAACTGTTTATGCACATCTAATAGATGAAGGTTATATTCCCCTTTATTCTGATAGTTAGGGAAAAAAAACTGGTAGATTAATAGACTGATTAATGATCGCCTAAGACTCCACTTTAGGTAAAAAGGTTGGATTAGTCCTGAGAGAGACCCTGTCTTTATGGAAGACAAGATACGGGGGTTTAATACAGAGGGCCTGAAGGTCTGACACCCTTCTAGCTGAGGTGACAGCTATTAAGAAAGCAGTTTTCCAACATAGGAATTTCAAATTAACCAAAGCTGCAGGTTCAAAGGGGGGTTCGGTCAGAGCCTGAAGGACCAAGGTCAGGTCCCATGGAGGAACAGAATTTCTAACGGGAGGCCTTAAGAGAAAGGTGCCTTTCAAGAAGGTCTTACAAATCTTAGTGGAGGCTAAGGGACTGAAGTTGTCTCCAATGTGGAAATGAGATATAGCAGCCATTTGCACCTTTACAGTAGAAGAGCTGGCCCCTTGTTGAAAGATATGAGACAGGAAATCAAGCACTGCTGGAATAGGCACAGTGAAAGGATCCAAATTCCTATCGGAGGCCCAGATGGAAAAGCGCTTCCATTTGCTATTGCAAACCTTCCTGGTAGAGGGCTTATGTGCCGCTACCAGGATGGATCTCACTGCAGACGAAATACCGGGAGCCCTAGAAACTAATGGAACAGGATCAACCAAGCTGAGAGCTTGAGGTCGACCAGATTCAGAGGTTCCAATCCCAAGGGATGAGATATCAGATCTGGGATGGGATCTAAGATCCAAAGAGGCGCTATGAGATGAGACCGTAGGAACGGGAACCAGGTTTGATGAGGTCAAAATGGGGCTATGAGGATAATTTTGTTCCCCAACCGATGAGCTTTCTGTAAGAATTTTGTCATCAATGGAAGAGGAGGGTAAGCATAAAGAAGACCGGATGGCCAAGCATGAACTAGAGCATCTCTGGGGCTTTCCCCCGGGGGGGGTATTTGAGCGAAAAACTCACTGCACTTCATGTTTGAAGACGATGCGAAAAGATCGCTGCACAGCTGGCCCCACTTGTGGAACATCTGTTTTGCTACTAAAGGGTTCAAAGACCACTCGTAAGGTGAGAGGATAGTTTGACTCAGCTTGTGCGCCAGGATGTTGGACTGACCCGGAATGTGCGTTGCTAACAGAAAGCGGTTGGTGGATATCAACCAATCCCAAACTCTCATGACCTCTCGACAAAGAGGGTAAGACCTGGTTCCCCCTGTTTTTTGATGTACCACACCACTGACATGTTGTCAGTCGGAATTGCAATAGTCCCTGGAGGGAGAAGGGCATGAAGGGCCTGCAACGCTAGAAGCGCTGCTCTCATCTCCAGAACATTGATATGCAGAATGGTCTCTGTCTGAGTCCACGTACCTTGGACAGTTCTGCCCATGCAATGCCCCCCCACCCAAGTTGAGAAGCATCATTGGTTACCGTGGCCTGGGGCTGTGGCATTATAAATGGTCATCCTTCCCGAAGTCCCCGAGACTGGATCCACCACATGAGGGAATCCCTGCAAACTCTGCTGAGGTGGATCGGAGAGTCCAACGGATGCTGAAAGATGGACCACTGGACCTGCAAGGTCCACTGAAGAACCCACACTTGCAAGCACGCTAAGGATGAAAGGTTGATTGCTGCTGCCCTGGACCCTAAAGCTCTCAGGACTAATTCCGCTGATGGGGCTGGAAGCTGAAGGAGGGCTAAGATGTGAAAGGTCAAGCTGCAAAGTCTGTCCGACTTCAAAAAAGCCTTGGTTTGAAGTGTGTCTATCCTGGCCCCTATGAAGTCCAGGACTTGTACAGGTTGAAGAGATAATTTCCTGTGGTTTATAGTGATCCCCAACTGGGAAGCCAAGAGCAGGAAGTAATCCCTGGCTAAGCAAAGTAGATGCCTGATGGGGACGGTAAGGAGCCAGTCATCTAGGTATGGAAAAACCTGTATTCCCTGAAGCCTCAGGTGGGCTGCTACCACTACGACCTTGGTGAACACCCTGGGGGCTGTGGTAAGACTGAAAGGTAGGACCCTGAACTGGAAGTGACTGGCCCCTAGCCGAAAGCGGAGGAACCTCCTGGAACGCCTGTCCATGAGAATGTGGTAGTATGCATCCTTGATGTCTATGGAGCACAGCCAGTTGTTCTCCTGCAATAGGGGGAGAATAGATTGAAGTGTGACCATCCAGAATTTCTCCTTGGCAATGAAGTGGTTCATTGTAGAAAGGTCGAGGATTGGCCTCAAGTCCCCCATCTTTTTTGGCACCAAAAAAAAACCTGGAGTAATTGCTTAACCCGAACTGGCCTGAGGGGGCATGCTGGATGGCTCATTTTTCCAGCAGCTTTTCTATTTCTAAAGCTGCAGCCTCCCTCTGACTGGATGGCACATTGGGGAGGCACCTCGATCAAGGAGGTAAGTTTATGAAGGGGATAGAGTAACCTCTGGATATTACATGAAGCACCTAGTGATCTGTTGTGATGGACTCCCATTGCGCCAGGTGCTTCAAAAAATGCCCCCCGACTGTCTCCAAAGAGGAGCAGTCGGACAACCCCTCAGGGCTGCTGCATGGGTCAATCAGAGAAAGGTTCTCGCGACCCAAACTTTTTCAGGCCCTTTCTGCCTCTGGGCCGGCGTCCACCTTGTCTCCCTCTGCCTCCAAAGGACAAAGGGTCCGAAGCGTAATGGGACTGCTGAGACTTCCGGAACCACATCTTGTTTTGTCCTGTCTGGTTCCCAGAAAAGGACATTTGAGGAGCTGAGAAGCGGATTCCGATGGCAGACAGCGTATTCCCATCTTTCTTGCTCTGAACCAGCGTATTGCGGATGGTCTTCCCAAAAAGGGTAGAACCGAAGGGATCATTTGTAAAGGACACCTTAAAGGGTTTCAAAAAGTTGCAAAGTCAGAGCCAGGCGTGATGCCGTAAGGTGATGCCTGACCCGCTGGCTCTAGCGGCTCCTTCGGTGGCATGGGAGAATAGCCGCATAGACATGTTTGACACAGCTTTTTGAGTGGCCATGCGAGTCGTTTGTCCTTGGCCGACATGGACTCAGGGAGAGACTCAGCGTATTCTTTCACTAGATCCCGCTGGAGCCTAATTACATGGGCCAGGTAATTCAGCACCCTAATCGAGAAGGTAGCTGAAGCAAACATCCACTTTCTAATATGGTCCATCGTCCGAGACTCCTTATCAGGAGAATGGACTGAGGAACTATCCTGTTCAAGTTCCTTCTTGGCGGCAGCTGCCACCACCATGGCATCTACAGGGGAACCTTTGCTCCACACTGTACTATCCACCAGGGGACTAAGGAACTTATCTGGCCTCCTGGGGATTGGCTCTACAGTGTCCAGTTCCTTCCATGCCTTGGTGGTGATCAGGTCCACCAGGAGATTGGCCGGAGGGGACACCCAAGAGGTAGACAGACCTACGTCAAATGCCTCCAGAAACACAGACTCATCCAGGGAAGGCTTTTGGGCTGCCCACCCCCCTTTAAGCACAGCATTTCCATAATGTCACTGGGGGTGACCTGAGGGAAACTTCCCCTTCCTCTAAGTCGGTGTCTTCTATGAAGGACTCGGGGGAGTCCATGTGCCTCCTCTTACACTTGCATTTGTGAGAGATCTCCTCAAGGGAGTTGTCCGAGGAGAGCTCACCAACAGGGTCTTGTTCCTCCAAAGGAACTGTCTGGAGCATTGACGCAGTCTGTCCCTGGGGCCGGATAATGGAGGACAGGCCCATATGCAATGGGGTGGTGGCCGGACCTGTAGTAAGAGTAGGGGGGTCTCAAACCTCTCGAGAGAACCCTCTCCACCATGTTGAATGCCAAGGGTGAAGCTCTCTCTCTGGGTTCCATGATCAACACCCTTGGATCCGACGTGTGGATCGAAGCCGGAGCCGAAGCGATCGGACCCAAAAGAGATGTGTGCCTCGACCCCAACAGAGCCTAAGATGCACTATCCCTCTCTGATCCAATGCCTGGCTCTCGGCCTTGAGAGCTCAGACCCAAAAAGGGATCCAACAAACTCGAGGTCACAGCCGGTGAAGTAGCAACTACTATCGGCGCCGAGGACTCCACGGCTCCAAGACTACTCGGATCCGACGGCTCCGAAACCCAATAGTGGATTGGAGAAGGAACTATGGGGATAAAGGAAGTAGCTGTACTCCCCTCCTGGAAGGGGAGAGGCAGGAGCACTCCCATCTGCATCTGAGCCTGTAGGAAACGACGCATCATCCGGTCCATGTCGGCCTTGGAGAGGCTTCTGGTAGACATAGATGAGGTCACCAAAGCTGGCCTGGAGGGCTGCCGCGATGACCTCGAAGATGGCTGGGGCTCCTCCTCTGGCTCTGGTGAGAATCGTGGAGAATGGAGCCAAGAGGGGGAGGACCAGGGCATCTTCTGAGGGGAGGATAGGAGTTTAGCTGGCGGGGCTGAATGGGCTGAGTCGGCCCGCTGCTTGTGACTCCTGTGCTTCTCTCTATCTCTCTCCCTCTCTCTTTCTTTCTCCTTCTCTCTCTCTCTCTCTCTCTCTCTCCTCTACTCTCTTTTTTTCTTGATTCCTTCTCTCCCTGGGACACATTGGGAGTTTGAGTTCCAGCCAGGGGAAACAAATAGCAGGCTGAACAGCCGCAGTTGCGGCTGGAACTACTGAGGGTGAGGAGGAAGAAGCCGAGTCTGAGGGTATAAGAACCGTCAGGATAAGCTTGTTCCTCCAATCCCTCAGGGCCCGGGGGTTAAAAGATGCACAAATATGGCAGCCCGAAGACAGATGTGCTACCCCCAGGCAAATAACGCACTGAGTGTGGCCATCAGCTGGGGAAAGCTTATGACCACACTCAGAGCTTTTGGAGAAAATGGCCTTAGGACCTTCGGCCATACCTACACACTTACCATGCACACTCACACATACAAGACTAAGGGGGAGGATAGAGGTATTAAAACTAAGCTAGGAAAGAAGAAGGAAGGTCAATATGAGTAACAATCTGAAACACACACACTACTTAAAAAAAAAAAGATCGCAAAGGACAATTTTTAAAACTATTACTCGCTAACTATTAACCAGGAACTCGTAACTTGTGCTTGCAGAAGCCGCGGCAAATGAGATCTGGGGTTTGGAAGGAGGTAGCAGGGTATTATGGGTAAGGGGAGGAGTTTGGAGCTCGGATCTCAAGCTTGGAAAGCTGCCGGCTCAGATCCAGGTCGGATCCGATACCCACAGGTTGCTGATCAAATGAAGTTAACTACTTCAGATGTGTTATTAACTGTAGCAATATAAAATCCCCAACAAATTTCTTGTTAAAAAGAACTAATGTTTTGATGTAAATATTTTACTACACAAGAGTATTTAACAAGTGAGATACATAAGCCTACCTGGAATCTTCTCCTGGGACATACTTGCTGTCCCCAAAACAGTAGCACAAATGTCAAGGGCATGCTGTTCTGCACTTTCCAGGAAGATATCTGGATCCCTGACAGTGGACAGGAACTTTTCATTTGCTGTTAGTGGTGCCTCTGTAGCAAAGCCTCCAGTTCCCACCTGATCCTGGGCCATTGCAGCTGCACTCCTCCATGCAGATGAGAATGTGTCAGTGGCCCTGTGGCACACCTGATCATATGTCCCGTTGTGGCTGCCTACTGCATTTACATCTGCAACTATCTACTGCCAAATTTACATTTTGCCTGACATATCTCCACCTCCACTTTCGTAAAGGCACCATGTTGCCTAAAAGCTTCCATAATGACCTTATTATCAGGGTCACAGAAGGGAGGTTTCAGGGATTGACACACCTAGGTGCCATGGTCCTAGGTGTCCTAAAACACAACAGAAGGACGATACACATATGTATCACATAACTAAAAAATACCTCTTCCCAGATAAAACAGAAAAGGTAACATTTTAGTATTACCAAGTGGAGAAACATAAAAACAATCTAGATATTTGAAATATGAGGCAACAAGAATTGAGTAATTGCTAACATATTTCATTCACACAGAAAGAAAGCCTGGGTTCAAAACAAGGGATAGTAACAATAGAAACGTATTCTTGTTTCCGCCAAAACAGAAATGCAGCTTTGCTCCCCACGCCCAAAAGAACAAGCAAATGACACATTTTGCTAACAAACCATCAGTGAAATGCTAAAAGTGCTATCAAAGGAACTGTCCCTGTAACGTGAATGGATTTAACACAGAACATTCCATTTTAAGCTATTGCCAATCATGTATGCCTGCAAAATGCCCTGACAATCATGCCCATGGCCATGCCATCAGTACACATCCAAGTAATGCATACGGGTAACGGTAACATTTGTTAATTAATATATATATATATATATATATATATATATATATATATATATATATATATATATATAAACTGATGTTTCTTAATAACATTTCTGCATCTGCAGTTTTAACTGAAAAATGCAAGCATACCTTCTGCAGTTCAGTAGTCTTCTGTGCAGATATATCCCAAAATAATAGCCTCGTCTCTGTTCTCCACATAAACAAGTCTCCTCACCTTCAGTTCCCTAGCTACATGGTTGCCTTTTTATGGTGTAGATTCAGGTCTGTTAGAATGGTGAACATGCAAATGAGTTGTGAACTCATTATAATTGCTGAATTCTAAATACTTGGTTTGGTGTTGCACATGTAAACATAGTGCAGGCACTTACTCATTTTTATTGCTAATGGATTGTAACTGTGAATGATTGCTGGTAGGGAGAATACCACAACTAACAACCAAACCAAAAAGTAAAAACATTATACAGACAAAACAATTAGTAAAACCTATAAGAAAAACCTAGCTAAGCTAGAGTTTCACTGCCTGATATCTGAAACCTCCTGTAATAGTGGCCTATGGGATATATGCAGATAACCTCTTAAAGATGTCATTGCTCTGAATCTGTCCATAAAAACTTAAAAAGGAAAAAGTCAGGGACATTCTGAAGACATACAGCTGAAACACTTGATGCCCTTAAGGAGTCATTTGCATATATACCATGGGCTTCTATTACATGAGGTTTAAGGTTTCACACAGTGAAAACTCTAGCTTGGCTAAGTTTTTCTTATAATTTTTATTACTGGTAGGGAGAAGGAAAATGCAACAGCAATGCAGACTGCCCTACCAGCAGTGGGTGCATCAGGCTAGACTTACAAAGTCTATATAAGTAATTTTATCAAGGTTGGAAATGTAGGTAAGCAGTCCACAATTCACAGGTTCTTTCCATTAACATACAATCTCCCCTTCATTTGACAACTGTATATTGTTACCATTTAATATTGTCACACATTTTAAAAACAACGATATAGAATGCCTTACAGACTGCATGTCTCAGATTACTGGCCAGATAAGACAAGAATGCGCAACACAGAGAGATAAGACAGCACTCCATTTTTGCAAGCAATAGTCATAGATGCTTGTGTGATCATTCAGTGCACTGAAATTAAGAGATATACAAATAACTGTTATGTAGTTTCTTAGTGGTGTGGATGATGTTGCAGTTGGTCGTATGCAGAATGATTTCAGTTCCCTGTTGCAAAGCTGTTTGTGTGGTAAAGAGAGATAAGACACCCTTACTGTGTTCTGAAGGTTCATTGGAGTGAAAGTTTATATATATATATATATATATATATATATATATATATATATATATATATATATATATATATATATATATATATATATATATATATATATATATATATATATGTGTGTGTGTGTGTGACATTGAGCAGCAGTTAACAGAGAACTTATAATAATGAGCAGGAAATTATGGAAATGTCACGTAAAAAGTCCTGTGCAGCAGGTGTAAGAGTAGGGCTGGAGTGCAGATGGTCCTGGGTTCTAGCAGGGGGGGGTGCATTGTATGTTCACTGTTATTACAGTGCAGTTTATAGCAATGAACTGAAAAATAGGCAAGTGTTATTTCAAAATTCTTGTGGCAACAGGTGTAAGTGTAGGTCTTCTATACACATGGTCCTGGGTTCTAATACAGGATAGTGCAGACATTTGTACTGTTGTTCCGCTTCCCATTATATTCACTCTCACTTATAACACTTTAGATAGTGGAGCTGGTATGAATTATATGCATGACAGATAATACACCCTTAATGCATTTTCATTTGTGTGACTGAGGGTATGCTGTCTACTATAGTTATAAAAGTATAATTCTGTAATCTGAATTTGCATTGCCTTCAAAATTAAATTAGGCACATACATAACTGGATCTATATACAAGGACCTTGTCAGGTCACTCACATGCATCTGTAACACCTCGAACAGTATTTATGAATTATTCTTGACTATGTGTAAGCAGCACTTCTTCTATGAAAAAGATAGAAAATAAACACTGTGGAAGAAAATGTTTTGCCCTTTATGCCTAGGTTTGAAACCCACACTTTAAAAAACAATTTTATCAATGTATAAAGCCCAAAACAAATGAGTCAGATAATGACATTTATGCCCTTAGTTCATGTCTGCAAACTAACTCACCTAACATTTCCCTTCCAGTTTTCGCTATATATTTCCAAGCTACATCAGCAGACACCCCTCAAACTAAGGTCAAGTGTGAGATTAACCTTCCTATTTCAGATATTTATTTCATCCCTGCTTGGCACTGCTGTTCTCTGTTTAGCATCTTGCAAATGTCATTGGCATCGTTACTGGGGTTTGCGCTCTACCAGTAAATGCAATAACTGGAATTGGCTGGAAAGCATTAGTTGCCATTGCTCTAGTTTGGGTGGTAGACAAGTCTGGAGTTAGTGGGTAAGCTGCCCAGTTTAGGGCACAGAGGTGGGGTGTCCAGGATATATGACCCCCCCTGGTAAAGTGCCACAGCCAAGGATTCTGAAGGGGGACTATTCTGGCTCCCAGTACAAGTCTGAGGCATTGAGTGGTTTGGCTCAGGCATTATTTAATGCTACTAGTATCCCAGGCACTGTAGAACAGTGTAAGCATCATTTTAATGACCTACAGAGGTGCAAAAGGGATACCTCCAATCGTTGGTTGACTGAAACTGTGGACATCCCACAGCTGTGTAAGTATGATAATAAGACACTATTTGTAATACCTAATAAGCTAAATATAGGGAAGGCTGGTATGCATGATGCTCACAGGCTCATGCTGCTCGAATGAAGAGACTGAAGGAAGCAAGTGATATGTATGCAGCACAGCAGAAGTATTATTGTAGCTTTAAAAGTTAGAGAGATTTTTTTTGTTTTATATACAGTTGTAACAAATTAAGCATGCATATCCTAACTGTAAAAGCAAGTATCCATGCATTACTCGGTAGTACAAACCAACTTTAGGAGTTAAATATAAGACTGTTGTAAGAGGTAGTGAGTTCAAATACCACGAGTTACAACTATACAGTACTGCATTTCTTTAGTAATGATTATATTAAATTAAACTCTATACAAGTGGCATAAATGCCCTGCTGTTAGCTGTAATCTGTATAACTGGAACACGCATTTACACAATATATGCACATTTCATGGATTACTTTCAACAATCTGCAGTTATAGTGTGTATTTTTTAGGACATATACTTAAATGTAATTCTTCAGATAAAATAGTTGTATAATTCATTATTATATTATATATCATATATTATCCATTAATACAATTCTAGAATTGTGTTAATGCATTGTATGTCACATATGACCATGTAGCCCAGGCTGGTATGACCCTGACCTTGAGTAGCATCTTGCCCTCACCAAGAATGATGCCACAGTATAAAGACAAAATGATCAGTTTCAACAATTGGCTAAAGTATTGGTGTCATTCAAAGGGGATCCAGTGTCTGTCAGCCTGGGATGACATGCTCGACAAGCCACGTTGCTTCGCTATGAACGGCTTACACCTGTCACCCTTAGGCTTTCGTATACTGGCCAAGGCTCTTGCCACCCCCATAGTGCCTTTTTTAGGCAAGGCTCAAAGGACAAACCCACCTCCATAGACAACCCAAGGATCAAAAAATTAAAGGTAATGCTACTCAATGCCAGAAGTCTAAACCTCAAGATGCACACACTCAAGGCTCTCCTCAGTATGGAGAAAATCGATGTCTGTGCAGTAACAAAAATCTGGTTCAAGGCTCCTGAGAGCACCCCAGCACTACCAGGTTATAACTCATACCGTGCGTTTCGGCCCCAAAACTCAGACCGAAGCACAAAAGGAGGGGGGGTATCTATATTCATCAAAGATACCTACACCTCCAGGTTAGTGGCACTGCACAAAGCATTGGAAACCATCCATGTGCAACTAACAGCGGGCAAAACTGCCTTTCAGTTTGTAGCCTGCTACAGAACACCCTCCCTATTACAGGAACCCCACTTGGCATTCCTGAGAACACTGGAGAATATGAAGGTCTCTCCAAACACTATGTTATTGGGTGACTTCAACTACCCAAACATTGACTGGGAAAACTACTCAAGCCCAAACACCCTCGCCCAACGGTTCCTTGAATTTATAAACTCTAACATGATGGAACAACTGGTCACCACTCCCACAAGAGGGAACAACATATTGGACCTGGTCATCACCAACATGGGGACTCTATGTTCCACACCAGAGGTAAACCCCTCATTGGTAAGATCAGACCATAAACAAATTTCTCTGGACATCCATATCCCATCCCCACCCCCAGCCAAGGAAATCACTGTAAAGAATTTCTGAAAAGCCAACTTTGCACTTCTCAAGACTGAGGTGGAATCCTTCAAAGCCCCTGGGCCAGAGGATAATACAGCCCAATCCACAGAATCCTTTACAAATGCATTCTATGAGCACCTGCAGGAATGCATGGATCGTGCTATCCCAAAAAAAACCAAGACTCACTCCTCCAAAAACAGACGACCGGTCTGGTGGACCCCAGCCATAAATAAGCTATAAAACAGAAGGAGGAAGCTACTACATGACACAGCAAAATCCCAAAAAGGGAAGGCATCTCTGATCAGTATTAGCACGAAACTTCGATCCCTCATAAAATCATCAAAGGCCAGTTTCAAAAGAAAAATTGCCCTAGACACTAAAGATAATCACAAGGCCTTCTTTAGTTATGTCAGGAATATGGATGGAAACTCCCAGATATGCTCTGAATTGATGCATAACGGTACAAAATATACCGAACCTACAGACATAGCCAACATCCTGGCAGACAGATTCAGTGCAAACGTCTCTCCCCCTTCCCCCCCAAAGGAGCAAATGCCTATCCCAAGTGAATGTAACCTCCCTGACATCACAGATGCACAGGTGAAAGATGCCCTCTCCAAAGCAAAAAACGCAGCATCTATGGGACCGGACGGTGTCCCAGGCTGTGTCTTACATGAGCTCCAAGACGAACTAAACCCTCACATTAAGTCACTGTTCAAACGTAGCCTTACTACAGGATATGTACCCAAAGAATGGTGCACAGCTACAGTGGTCCCACTTCACAAAGGTGGTGCTACAACGGACCCCGGGAACTATTGCCCCATAAGCCTGACTAGTCTGGTCTGTAAAGCTATAGAGCGTATTATCATGGAACTCATAAACAAAGACATTGGGAGCCTCCAGACACTGGACCCTACCCAATTCGGCTTTGTTAAAGGCATATCTTGCATCTTAAACCTAGTTGATTTCTTTGAAACCATTACTAAAACCATAGATGAAGGCAAGGTAGTCCACACAGCCTACCTGGACCTCGCAAAAGCCTTCGACACAATACCTTACTTGGGCATCATAAATAAGCTTACCAGCTTAAATATCAACCCCTATATCACAAGATGAGTTGCAAACTGGCTCAGAGATAGAACCCACATTGTCAGAATCGCAGGTGCCATGTCTGAATCCAAACCAGTTACAAGTGGCATCCCACAGGGCTCAGCTCTGGGACCTCTCTTGATCATACCGAGGTTCAGGCTAACACGGGAGGATTATGGCTGACAAAGTTCACAAATGACTGCAAACTGGGGGCCATAATCAAATCTCCAGCTGACACAAGCATCCTCCAAAAGGGTCTCACAGAGACGGATGCTTGGTGCCAGAGCCACGGCCTCAAGCTAAATGCTAAAAAGTGCATAGTCATCCCCTTTGGGAAAAACAAGGTGCCCACAAATTACCACATAGGTGGTAATCCATTAAGTATGGAAAAAGTAATTAGATATATGGGGACCATCGTAGATAGTAATCTCTCTTTTGATAATCACGTTGCCAAAGTGGTTAGAAAGACCTTCTATATAGCCCACCTTATCACAAAAGGGTTTGCATCTAGATCAAGAGAGGTCATTGTGCCACTCTACTCATCACTCATCAGGCCCATAATTGAATACAATGCCCCTTTTGGGATGTACCTTACCCATCACCTGCAGCAACAGGAGAGGCCCCAAAAGTACCTCACCAAGAGGATCATGGGATACAAACAGATGTCCTATGCAGCTTGACTAAAGAAGCTCCAGCTCTACTCAGTTGCTTACCACCTACTCAGAGGCGATCTATGCCTGACGTACAAAGCCATGTCAAACCCAGAATTAATGGACATGCTCCACCTCAAAAAATCCAAGTCCTGTAGAGCTGCACGCTCCAGGGACTTAAACCTCAGCACAAAAATAAATAGGACATGCTGGAGGGACAGATTCATTTCACAGAGGCTCCCCTCACTCTGGAATAGAATCCCAATTCATGTTAAACATAGCCCCTCGCTGACCCTCTTCAAGCGAAATCTGGACGCGTGGATGGGAAATCACAAATTCACCCCTGGGATCTCTTCTGTGTCCCTGCTAGACAGAGGCACAGTAAACTAATCTTAAAAGGGTACCTTCTGTGACCTACTTTACAGAAGCACAGTAGGCTAATCTAATAGGGAGGCAGAAGACAAATACACTCTGGTAAGGCTTATAAATGCCCTAGGGCAGATAGCCTAGTATCTACCTATGAACCTATGAACCTATGATAGTACTAATTTTATCTTTTTTCTCTCACCCCAACCCTAATCTCTCTTTTTTATTTTCTATTATGTGTTGTCAAAATGTATCAATGTCATCCATGTGTGCCAAATTACTAAATGTTACCCAGCACAGTGAGGTAGACCAATGGATCAGCCTGCCCCTGCTCCACTGGCTCCACCACTGATACCCGGCACATCTGGGACCCAACCTGGAAGCACTGCCAGTGCTGCCTCTGCAATACCTGCACCCTCAGGTAGTACTGCCCCAGCAGTCAGTGATGTGGTACTCTCCAGGAGCAGTGGTAGATGTGGGGATATCATTATCTGTAGCGAGATGCCAAAGTTGGTGCATGGTGTTGTGCACTGCATCACTGGTGTATTGCCTACACCAGATGGAGAGAGTGCTCTCCCTGATTATACATAGGAGGAGAAAATGTTAAGCACTCCAGCCACCAGCAGATTAAGGGGACAGTGATGACAGTCCAATGGGGGAGGACTCATTTCTCACTGTCTTCATGTTTGACAGCATGAGCTTGTGTTGGTGATCCCCTCCCTCACCCCAATTTTGGTTTCCCCCCAAACTTTTGTGTCCCTCACCATCCCTGTGTCTTGTCTTGTTTGCCTTATTTGTTTGCATTTGCTTCCTCACCTACCTAATTTATGTGACCCAAAAATACCTACTTTTCTTTCCCAGTGTTCCTCTGTTACTGAATTAAAAAAATAAAAAGGGTACCTGTCCCACAAAAAAATATTGTCCCATACATAGCTCTCTATTTTGCATATGTGTCTTCTTAACACACTTGATTTTGTCTAACTGGCTATGCAACATGTTTACGTTGTTGTCATCTCTGTCTCTGGAGGTGACAGTCCGAATTCTGTTAATATTCTACACATATTGTCAGTTTTCACTGTTGAAGAAATGGATAGCTATAGTTCGTACCTGCCACCCTCCTACACATTCCTGTATTGCTTTCCCTTTGTTTTTCCCCATGCTTGTGCTGCATTTCACTTCTTTCCTGTCTATCCCATTTTAAGACCTATCATCTGGTTAAAAAATAGAATCACAGACAACACACATAAGTACCAGTAAGAGCAATGCATCACTTCATTTTTGGCCTCCAAATTTGCATGGAGTTTGGCATCACACATCAATGCCAAATGAAGGTGAGCAGCTCTACAATGCTGCATTTACCTCCATGCAATGCCACTTAACACCACTGTGCTATACCAACAAACAGCAACACATGTACTGTAAAGAATTAATCTTATTGCATTATCAATGTTTATTTAGAAGTATTAGATACACCTGGATTCAAATCCAGTATCATCTGGGCTCAAAAATAAGTGCATTAATGCATTTTATACCTGCTACTACAGAGTCAGCTAAGTGGCAGTTGTGTTTTATACACTCAGTACTAACTCTCAGACTAACTAACTCTCAGACTTTTACCAATGTGGCTCACTTTTGTGTACTACTTAACTATGTGCAACATGGAAAGTAATGGGAATGTGTATCCCCCAGGCACAAACACTTTGCCAACAGTTACATAAATCCCCTATGCAAAGTAAATAACATGTATTAGTGCTGTTCACTATACATTTATTCTTTATGCCATGAAACTACACGTGGAAACATAACAAAATGAAGGCCATATCTAACAATATATCACATGTATACAATGCAGCCATGTGTTGCCTCCCCCATGCACTGCAACTCTGGTGTCTCAGTACTTGTTCACAGATATACGAACTCTACTAGATAAATTATATCAAATGTGTGATATGCAATGCACATCAATCTTGTAACATACAGAACTAGAACTACCTTCACAGTTGAACATGCATACACATACATCATCTGACCTGTGAAGCATTGACCCATAAGCCTAAACAGCCTTATGTGCAAGGCTATGGAAAACAGCATCATATACCTTATCCACAGGGACATAAGCATACCTCTCAAATGTACAGATTTTCACAGAATGTCCAGAGTTTTGTCTCATATTTTTGGTCCATTTCTCATAGAATTGGGGTTTTCTGGCAAATCCTTGGAAAAACATTAAGGATTGAAGTCAGAAAACAATAACATACATTTGAGTTTCAGACTTCATATCCTTCAGAAAAATATTGCTAATGTAAAACCTGTTATTCTACAAATTTTCTAAGTTTGTAAGTGCAATATTTAAAAGTGTCCCTATTTTGTAGCCTCCCTCCCATTATTGATGGCTTTGTCCAGATTTCTTCTGCTAAGAGGTTGATAGGTATGGACAACATTCTTGACCCAACCCAGTCTGGTTTTGTCAAGGGTAGATCTTGCTTATTAACACAATGGACATCTTTGATACTGTCCCCAAAGACCAGGAAGAGGGAAAACAGGACATACTGCCTATGTTGATTTAGCCAAGGCCTTTGACACAATCAAACATTCAGGTATCATAGAGAAAATCTACTATCTGGAGAATTAAATATATTACTAGGGTAGCCAACTGGCTCACCGACAAAGCACACTGTCAGAGTTGGAGAATCTACCACCACCAGTAAATGAGATACCAATGGAGTACCACAAGGATCTGTGCTAGGGCCTCTACTGTTTGGAAACTATTTCTCTGAAGTCCAGGTGAAGGTAGATGGCCTGTGGCTTGCTAAGTCTGCAGAGGACTGCAACTTTGCACAATCATATAGAGTCCCCCAACAATGTTAAAATATTACTGAAAGGGCTGACACAGACAAATGATTGGTGTCAAACTTATGAACAGAAGCTTAAAATCAAACAAATGCCTCATTGGCCACTGTGGCAAAGATGTACCCTTGCTAATTATGATATACATAGCACTCTTCTAAGCTCACTCATTGGTGTGATACTTGGAAACACAAGTTGAAGCAATCTAAACTTCAATCACTATGTGGCCATAGTAGTAAGACATACATTCTATATTGCACACATCATAAATAAGGGCATCACATCCAAGACCAGGGAGGTCATAACTCCATTGTATTTGGCCTTTATTGGACCACTATTTGAGTACAATGCTCCCTTCTATATGTACCTCACTAGACACCTGCAGTAACTGGAGAAACCAGAATAATCCAAGGCCACCAAAACATGACGTACATGGAAAAACTGAGCCCTTTCTCTATACTCAGTAAAATACAGGCTGCTGAGAAGTGACTTGTGTCTGATCTACTGAGCAGTCTCGGACCCTGCCCTACTAGAAATGCTGGACATCTGAAAGTCAATTGGGACAAGAATAACTTGCTCCAGGGATCTCAACCTAGCCTATACATAAACAATACATGCTAGTGAGACAAATATATTTCCCAGCTATTGCCACTCCTTTGGAATACGCTCCCACTGCATGTGAAGCACTGCTTCTCAATGACTCTATACACGTGCAACCTTGACAACTGGATGGGTGATTGTAAATTCACCCCAGGGGTGGCACCTATGTCAGTCATGGGCAGGTCTAAGGAAATCATTGTTCCACTATATTCTGCCCTCATCAGGCCCAGGAAGAAAGCTGTGTGGAATTGGAAGATTCAACAGCCTTCCCTGGACATCTTGTGCATTTGTGTGTATGTGAAAAAGAACACTTTGAGTGAAAGGCAGTTACTATGGATAGAGGAGGACTGGGAGACATTGGTTCACTGGTAGAGTAGTGTGGCTCTGTATAATCCCTCTACGGTCTTAGTGCCAATGTTGTGTTTTATAGATGACTCATTGAAACAGACAGGGTAACAGCTTCTACTTCACATTTAGTGACATTTGCTGTAACAAGGTAATTACAGGGACCACTGGAGTAACTGATTAATCATAGCATCAAGACAGGATTATCACCATGAAAATGAAGAACTGCAGGGGTCATCCCTCTGCACAAGGTCAGGCCATCAATGGATGCTAGAAACTACAGACCGTTAAGTCTGAGTTGTCTGTTATGCAAAGCCATGGAAAGAATTATCATGCAAATACTGAATAAGGATGGAGAAAGCCTTCCAACACTGGATCCAACTTAGTTGTGTTTTGTCAAAGGCAGATCATGCATATTCAGTCTGTTAGACATCTTTGAGAAGGTCACCAAGGCAATGGATGAGGGCAAAATGGTTCATACTGCCTACCTTGACCTGGCTAAGGTACTTGATACAATATTCTACTCAGACATTGCAAACAAAGTCATGGATATGGGCATAAACCCATATGTTACACTCTGTGTAGCTAGCTGGCTCTCAGATAGGATACAAGAAGCTAGGATAGTAGAGACCACCTCCACAAAGAGGCTGGTCACTAGTGGTGTCTTTAAGTGCTCTTTGCTGAGTCCATTCTTTCATGACATCTACTTCTCATAAGTCAAGGCCAATGTCAAGGGCCTCTGGCTGACCAAGTTTGCCTTAAATTGCAAACTAGGAGCAGTCATTGATTCTCGCTAAGACACGGACATCCTCCTGAAAGAACTAACACCAACAAATGAATGATGCCAAATTCATTGCTTAAAACTGAATGCCAAGAAATTCCTATTAGTACCCTCTGGGAAGTCAGCTACCCTAGGAAATTGCATCATTGATAACACACCCTTTAGGGTAGAACTATCTGTCAGGGATTTTGGGTACATATGTAGATAGTAACCTGGCTTTCAACCAATATGTGTTTAAGATACAAATGAAATAATTCTATGTTCATAGGTGATTACTCGGCCTTTTTAAGCCTAGCCCTATTTCCCAAGGTGAAAATCAAACTCTGTACTTTGTGTCATGAAGATAACCACATTAATTATTGTGCCAACCTCTAAACCAAGATGGTTCAACTGGAGGACTGAAACCAGGACCTTCTGTATGTGAAGCAGACATGATAACCACTTTAGTGCAGAAACTATAATACTGCTCAACTTACAAGCAAGACCATGGCATCTAGGTCCAAGGAAATCATTGTTCCACTACATTCTGCCCTCATCAGGGCTATTATAGAGTACAATACCCCCTTTGATATGTACCTGACCCAGCACATGCAGCAAATGGAACTCCCACAGAGGTTCCTCACAAAAATAATACAGGGTACAAATATCATGTCCTATGCAGATTGTCTCAAAATCCTATCTGTATAGTTTGTTTCTTACAGACTGTTGAGAGTCGCTCTATATCTAGCATACAATGCATCCTTGGATCTCTCTCTCTGATGGACCTTTTGCATATCTGCAAAATGAAAAGCTTTAGAATTACTTGATTTAGGGATTTAAACTTTGCTTGAGACATAAATCGGATATGCTGGAAGGACAGGTATGTGTCTCAGAGAATTTCCAGTCTTTGGAACAGGCTTCTCATCCAGGTGAAGCAGAGTTCTTCTGTAACCTTATTCAAGAGAAAACTAGTGGATGGGAAATTGGAAATACACCCCGGGTGTAGCATCTATTTTTCATAGTCAGTAGCAGCCTCTAACTCTTCCTAGTTTGCATGTACCCCATAAAAAAACTTTCTTTAAGGCTCATAAACTTGTGAGATACATTTGGGATACTTGGCAAGGCTTATAAAGGCCCCAGTGGTTGTTAGTCTGGTATATACCTATGGACCCATAATAAAGAGCTCTGTAATGGAGAAGGAAGAAAACTAACTTAATCCATAGTGTGATACAATGAGAAATCTAATCAGTTTACAAAGAAAGAAACAAAAGTATAGTCATTGAGTGCGGCCATTTTTTTGTTATGTGTAAAACCTAAAATGCCAAATATTATGGATTTCAGTGAAGTAAGTTTTATCTTTATTTTTACTCATATTAATTTATATGGCTTTGCACAGCTAATCTCCCAACCTACCCATACAAACAACTCTCCCACATCTAGTACTCTTATTGACTTGGTACTTGTATCTAATCCTTCCAAATATTATAACCCTGAAACCCTACCAAACACCCTGAGTGATCACTCCCCTATAAAAGTGCTTAGGTTCACTCCCCACTTCTCAAAACCTCCTAAATTTAACACTTGTTGTAAACTGTCTAACTTCCATCCAGAAAAATGTAATGCCCTCCTCTCTAAAGTAAACTGGAAATTCCTTATCCAACTCCCACTAGAATCAGTAGTCATAGTTTTCAACTCCACCTTCCTTAGCATCTTGCTCCCCCTCGCAAAGTCCGAATTAAGTCCACCATATCTCCATTGATTTCATAAGCCACTCGTACCCTTATAACTAGAGGTTAAAAAAATGGAAAAAATGGTCACAGACTAAGCTCTCTGCAGACTTACAAAAATATAAAGAACTCCGAATTCTGACAAAAACAAACACATAAACAAAGATAAAAAGGACTTCTACAACAAACCTCCCACAGCCCTAAAATCCAGTCCTAAAACTTCTGGAACTCTATTAACCAAATATTACATCCCGGTAATCTTAGCTCCCCCAATCCATGCCCAAACGAGACAAGAAACTGTCACTATCTTCAATACCCATTTTATCGCTTCAATGTCTAAGCTACTGAACCCTAACCCAAACTCCTCTACTACTAACATCTCTAACTTTTCTGAACCTACTCCTAATACTTTCTCCTCAAATACCTTCCTCCTCAAACCTGTACCTATTAGCTACATCAAAACTCTACTCTCTAAATTAAAACCATGCTCAGGATCAGCTGACAGTATTCCTTCCACTTTTCTTCTACTAATAGCGGACTCTCTTGCTCTCCCTCTATCTATCCTAATTAATCTATCTCTGAATCTAAAGTCCCTTCCATCTGGAAACAATGCTACACTCTGCCTAAACACAAAGGTGGTATCTCCAACTTTAGACATATCGCTATCCTCTCCCCTCTCACTAAAGTACTAGAAAAATGTATTTATAAACAAGTTATGCAATATATAATTCAGGAAAATCTGCTTACACCCACTCAACACAGCTTCAGACCCAAACATAACACCACTACAGCTCTATTATCCTTCCTCACCACTGTCTTTTTAGCCATGGATGACCATAAACTTAATTATTGCCTATTCTTGAACCTCTCAAAAGCTTTTGACACTGTCTCACACTCTCTTCTGCTGCACAAACTGCATAACCTCAATTTTTCCTCTGATACTGTTGCATGGTTCTCCAGGTACCTCACTGATAGATCTCAGTCAGTGAGCTGGCACTCTGCACTCTTCCCTCCTCTCCCTGTAAAAATGGGTGTACCTCAAGGGTCTATCCTAGGGCCTTTACTTTTTAATATCTCTACTAATCAGCTCTGTACCTCCTGTCATCAGTCATCTTTAGTGCAATATGCAGATGACTCTACAGTCATCACCACAGCCAACTCTCCCTCTAAGCTCTTCCAAGCTACTCAGGCATCCTTTAACTTAGTTAAAACATGGCTCTCCAGCAACCAGCTCATCCTTAACCCTAAAAGAACAAAGCTGTTACTCTTCCTACATAAAAAGTTCAACAATATTAAACCCTCCTTCGCCATATAGTCCCTTAATAACTCTCCCATTCAGGCAGAATCCAGTCCTAAGCTCTTAGGTGTAACCATCAATGATCTGCTTAAATCTGACTTGCATGTTAATAATTGTATCAAAAAACTCGTTCAAAACTAGGGCTCCTTTACCGTAACAAGAAATTCCTTACCTCTAAAGCCAAGATTTCTCTCTCTCTTACCTACCTTCTACCTAGTCTAATGTACACTTCTCAAATTCTCACAAATATTAACTCAGAACTCCTGACCAAACTTTAATCTACCTACAACAAGGTAGCAAGATTTGCTGCCCAACAAACCTATAAATTCCATCACTGTCTCTCTCTAAAACACCTAAACTGGCTTGAGTTACCCGAACACAAAACTCTACAGCAACGGAAATAACAGCACAGGACTAAAACTTATTTTTACTTTAATAAATCTGATTCTGGTACCTCGGCATTCATCTTCAATGGAATGAATTACAACTCAGACATAGTCCTATAAGTACCATCTTGAATTAACATTAATTGAAGTCAATTAACAATGAATAAATATTTAATTAACAATCAATATTTAGTTAGAGATTTAATTTTTTAGTGTCACAGCCAGACCTTATGGGGAGGGGGGTTCAAACAAGAGTTTTCAGAAGAGGTTATTAGAGATAGAATCAAGATATATTATTAATTATAATACACTCTGTCCTAATGGTTTAAATCTGGAAATATAAGAGTTTTTTGAACATGATACTGAATATTTGGTGTTTAGTATTGTAAAATTATTATGTTCATATGTTATAAGGATGTCCAACAGAGGTTTTTCAGTATTTGTGACTTTATAATTCAAATATTGATTGTTAATTAAATATTTATTCATTGTTAATTGACTTCAATTAATGTTAATTCAAGATGGTACTTATAGGACTATGTCTGAGTTGTAATTCATTCCATTGAAGGCGAATGCCGAGGTACCAGAATCAGATTTATTAAAGTAAAAATAAGTTTTAGTCCTGTGCTGTTATTTCTGTTGCTGTGGAGTTTTGTGTTCTGGAGTTTACAAACTGTTTTCAGCAGTTTGTGGTGTTTTTTGGTGATTATTATGTCCAGTAACTGAGTAGCAGGACCATCTTTGACTCCAAGGCATAACTTGAATGCTTTGGATATAGCATCTGTTTGGAAGGACAGAAAAAAGAGGTTTGCCTCTAATGATCCATGGGTATGTGGCAGCAATGATTGTTCCACCAAGTTTGAGGAGCTTAAAAAATGAATGGTGAAAGAAGCGACTTTGTTTTATGATTTAAGATTATTAGAGAAATATGTGGGTTCCAACATTACTCCCAGGGGACTGAGAATTGATCGTTTACCTGCTTATGAGTTCTCCGAGGAGGATTCTGATTTGTTTGCAGAATGGAAGGAGATTTCCTTGCAGTGTACCCTGAATTGGCTGAAGATGCTGATAAAGTGCAATGAAAGAGGGTTTATCAAAATACGCTCTGATATTGTTGAGCTTCAGGAATTTTTGTTAAAAAAATCTTCGGAAGAAGATTTTATATGCAGCTTGAATGATATCAAACTGAGAGTTTCTAAAGTTGAAACGGAGGTCATACAACGTAAAAAGAAGAAGTATGTACGGGACATTAATGATTATGCTATGGGGAAGATTTTTTCCTGGCAATTTGACTTTAAGAAGGGGCATGGTAGATCTGCTTCAAGAAACAGCAGAAGCAGATCCCGCGGCCCTAGAGATACTTCCGGTTCATCGGCGGACACAGGTCCATCGAGGAGAAAGAGTGTTTCTTTTGATACTTTAGTTCCAGAAAGTGCTGTGGGGTATAGTGCTTCAAAAGAGACAATTGTGTCTACTAAAGAGAATTCGACCCAAAGAAAAGGGCGCGGTCGGCGTTTTCAGGCCAAAGGAAAAAACAATTAAATTGTTTGATGGACAATGGACTAATGATAATGGACTTACTGTTTATGTTGGTGGTGGGGATACTACTGCTACTGAAGGTTTCTTTCCTTTTGCAGGTGAGGATTTAAGCATTGTTAATCTTTCTGATTTTCATGTTACTGATGTAATGAAACAAGTGTTGTGTAAAGGAACGAAATTCGTTCCAACTCATATTCCCTCTTTGGCTGATATTATTTCTATTTTTGAAAATTCATTATTGAATATGTCTATTTATGAAAATGAAATGATAGACATTTTTTTAGATTTAGAACATGGTTTTTCACCTACTCCTAATTTTGAATATTTTACAGGATATGGAGGGTTGAAAGTTCCCAGGGTACCCTACGTTAGCGATTTCTTTCCTTCTAAAGTGAATAACAGTATTAATATTTTTGAAAAAACTTTAAGCAAACAGATAGTGAGGGAATATGGTATATTTAAAAAGCAGAAAAGCTGTTATAATCTTTTGAAAATGGAATGGCAAGCCCTATGCAAAATAAGGGAAAGTAGTGACAGATATGTTTTTACAGAATCTGATAAAGGAGGGAATTGGGTTATCTTAACTAGAGATAGGTATAATTCTATAGTTTCAGATTTGTTGTTAGATGGAGATATTTATGCAGTTCTACCAACAAACCCTAAGGTGGATTTCAATAGAACCTTATATGAGTTATTGGAAAGGGGTGAACGTTTGGGTTTTTTCACCTCTGGAGATGTTAAGAAATTGTTTATCAAGAACCCAAAAGATGCAAAATTTTTTATCATTCCCAAAATTCATAAGGATTTGAGAAACCCACCGGGGTGTCCGATTGTTTCGGGGAAAGGGGCGTTTACACAAAATGTTGGTATGTTCTTAGATTCTGTATTGAAGGAACATTTATCAAGAATACCCTCACATGTTAAAAATACTAAGGAAGTCTGTGATTATTTCAAGGGTATCACCTGGGAGAGGGATTTTTATTGGGTGAGTGTGGATGTTAAATCATTGTATACTTGTATTGACACTTTTTGGGGACTGGAAGTGGCTAAAAAACTGTTGGGGGAAGGTCCACGAACCTCCTTTATTATTAGCCTGTTAGAATTTTGCCTTATACATAATTATTTTGAGTTTGATAAGAAATTTTATTTACAGAGAAGTGGCACTACGATGGGTGTCTGCTTTGCTCCTTCGTATGCCATTATTTTTATGGGGTATTTTGAAAATCTTTTTATGTATCCCAAAGATTTTTTTCAAAAGAGGGTGATCAAATACAAAAGATTTATTGATGACCTTTTATTTTTGTGCAAAGGAGACCCCAAGTATTTTGAAGAGTTTTTGTCCAGCTTAAAATCCAATCCATGTGGTTTGGATTTTACTTTTAATGTCAGTGGAGACAGAATTTGTTATTTAGATGTGGAATTTTATGTGGGTTTGGATGGTAGAATCCAACATAAACCTTTCCACAAGATTACAGCGGTTAACAATTTCTTCCATGCTTCAAGCATGCATAGTTTCCATTTGATAGAATCATTGCCTATTGGGGAATTTAAATGTATAGCAGGAAATACTTCTGAGCAGGACTTCATTCTAGTGGAATTTGATAAAGTGTATGACAAATTATATGCTAGGGGGTATTCTCAAGATAGCATAAAGACAGCTAGAATGAAAGTAGAAAAAGAATTGGGGTTTTTGCATGCTCAAAAACAGCTTATAGTCGGAGGAAGAAATTTAGGAAATAATTGTTATGGTAGTGGGGGTTTAAAAGTTGAGGAATTTAGTGATGAAATAGATATAATTTTTTTTGTTAATAGATTTTCAGCTTTTTCCCCCATTCTTAGAAGACTAGTGAGGGCATTGTGGCCTGTCATTAGTCATGATGATAGTTTAGATCATGTTATTCCTAAGGAAGTGGTGTTTTCTTATGGTAGATTTCAAAATTTGAAGGAGTTAGTTAGAAACAAAGGTAGGGGAAAGAAATTGGCTAATGCAGGAGCATATGCATGTGGTCGGTGCAAAGTTTGTGATAAGATTAAAAATTTGGATGGGTTTATGATCAATGGCTTTATATATAATGCCATTGATCATTTTGATTGTAATTCTTCAGGGGTTTTTTTTTGTTATTGGGTGCAATTGTTCTGCACCCAAATGGTACTTTGGACAAACCAAGCGTAAGGTAAAATTAAGAATATTAGAACATCTAGGGGACATCAGGAATGAAAGATTAGATAGTCCGGTGGCTAATCAATTTTGTAAAGAACATGGGGGTTCAGTTAGAGATTTAATTTTTAGTGTTATAGCCAGACCTTATGGGGAGGGGGGGGGTCAAACAAGAGTTTTCAGAAGAGGTTATTAGAGATGGAATCAAGATATATTATTAATTATAATACACTCTGTCCTAATGGTTTAAATCTGGAAATATAAGAGTTTTTTGAACATGATACTGAATATTTGGTGTTTAGTATTGTAAAATTATTATGTTCATATGTTATAAGGATGTCCAACAGAGGTTTTTCAGTATTTGTGACTTTATAATTCGAATATTGATTGTTAATTAAATATTTATTCATTGTTAATTGACTTCAATTAATGTTAATTCAAAATGGTACTTATAGGACTATGTCTGAGTTGTAATTCATTCCATTAAAGGCGAATGCCGAGGTACCAGAATCAGATTTATTAAAGTAAAAATAAGTTTTAGTCCTGTGCTGTTATTTTCGTTGCTGTGAAGTTTTGTGTTCTGGAGTTTACAAACTGTTTTCAGCAGTTTGTGGTGTTTTTTGATGGCTTGAGTTACCCATCAGCTTCTCTCAGCTCCAGATCATCCATTCTATCCTATACCAGCCTTCCTACTGCCCAGCACTATCCCCTCTCATCTCCCATTATTCTCCCTCCAGACATCTCCGAAGCTGTAACCCAGACCTACTGCAAATCTACAAACCCAAGTCTAAATTTGGACATAACATGTACAGCTATCACCTCACTATTGCCTGGAATAGGTTCCCACTAGAAATCAGGACCCTTACTCATCCTAAACAATTTCAGACAGCCACCAAAGAGCACTTTAAAAGTCACTGGTCCTGCCACTGCACTCTCCCTCCTTAACATCCCCTACTTCTCATGCCTTAATCTACTTTCTGCCCTTAACTCACTCTTCTCACTAGCTTTCTCTAATCTTCCTTGACTACTCTTTCTACTGTCTTCCAAAATCTATTAAGCAAATTGCCTCAGAGAAACATTCTATTGTAATTGTCTTGCCTTCATGCAACTACATTATGATAAAACTGGGTTTTTGTAACCACTTACCCCAAAAACTATACTCATCTTAATGACATATTTATTTTTATACATCCTGAAATAGTTATGCTATATTCCTGATTATTGAGACTGTATAACATTTTATGGCTACTTAATGCCTTGTAATAATCCTGTAACATTGCTGTTTAATGCTAATTTATAATGAAAATTGTATAATATGTTAAAGCTTTTCTCCCTGGGCGTCTGCTGAAAAAGGGCTCTTCAGCTCAGTCAGATAATCCTGGTCAACAAATGTAAAATAAAATAAATAAATAAATAAATCTGAGCTATGTAATAGTAGCTGCAAAGTATGATGAAGCCTTGAGGGAGGCAATTGTAAGCTTCATTCCTGTTTGAAAACAATCAAAGAAGGCATGGGCGATACAAAAGGTGAGCAGTGCAGCAAATTTGATAAGAACTGCAGTAGCAAGGTAAACACAATAGCACACGCAAGGGAAGCACATTATCAAATGTTAGTAGAAAGTCTAGAATAGGGCAGACTAGGATAGGTGGGAAGTTCAGAAAAGGAGAAGCAGGTGATATCATCATAGAATAAAGCAATTCTTGAGTAATCTGTTGCTTTTATAGACAGACCAAATACAACAAAATGCTATAAAAAGAAATACACTTGTTTGTAAGTAGACAGACACTTGTGTCAAAGTACAAATGTGTATGAAAAGGACAAATGCAGCTAGAGTTGCCACACATCCCTCTTTGCGAGGGTCAGTCTCTTTTTGGGCAGTTGTGTCCTGTGAAAAAAAATGAAAAATCACAAATGTCCTGAGATTTTAGGCTAAAAAATATTTCCAAAATTGTTTTAATAGTTGCATAAAACGTTATTTTATATCTGAAACACCTAAATGTTATATGAAGTAAGTAAAGCGTTTTTCGGCTTATACCGGTTAGGGCTCGCCACAGCAGAACTCCGGTCTGCTAATGATTGGCAGTAGATTTTTTACGTGCTGGCTTGCCGGGCCTAACGCGCAACCTTCAATGAAGGAACACCCATTTACGCATGTCATCACACAGAAGACGGTCTAACTGAGAATCGAACGGGCAACGTTTAACTGTGAGGTGACAACGCTACTGCAGCACCACCACCGCAGTCTTAAATGTTATATGAAGTAGCATAAGCAATTCAAGTGCTACAAGAATAAGCTTTTATTTTAGCAAAAAACTGAAGCTCTATCCTTTGCACTGGTGGTGGGTATGTTTTGCTCACATTTCTACCAAAAAAAGTCGAACTTTGGGCATTTGAAAAGGTGGCAACCTTAAATGCAGCAGAGTTAATATACTGATTTATTTGTAAAGGTAAATAAACTACATCACTGCTGTCCAACTTTTTCCTCATATTGTTGGTCTGTTCCTCAAAAATTGTGGTTATCTGGATGTTTGTGGCAAATTAGTGAGGAGTGACTTCACTAAGTAATGACAGACATTAGAGTTTCAGACTTCATTTCCTTTAGATAATGCACAAGAGCTTTTATTCTAACAACATTTACAGTTTATAAGTGCAATATTTAAAATTTATCCTTACTTTGAGGCTTTGTTCCTCCATTAGTTTAGGGTTTTGTCAAGGTGCAAACATATCTATCAAAAGTACAAATGCAGCAGAACTAATATATTGATTTACTTGTAAAGGTAAATAGACTACATCACTGGGGCACCTTTTTAGCCACTACCTTATATTAACAAAATAACACAATAACAAAAATAAAATTAAAATTCAGATGATATGATTGCTCACAGTACTAGACTCCTTGATACAGAATACTGTGGTAATTTCTTATGAAAGTATGGACTAAAATCTCTATATGATCCAAAAAGTCAGGGTATATTTATCATTTACACAGTAGATACGAAGACAGAGAGGTGCATTTAAAACTTTCAAACTTAGATCCAATTTGGGGAGAAATCTCTAGACCCAGAGTTCATGGGGTCAACATTATTGAATGTCTAAAAGTAGAAGGCAGCTTTCTTCTTCAGAAGAGAATTACCAAGTATATGGTATTCCACATCAAGGGACACCAAATTTGACAGACCCTATCACAGGCACAAACAGAAGGTTAGATAACGAATTATAGGTACTGTTTACAATGCATTATTAATTTAAGGTTAGCGGAACAGGCACAGCATGTTTTCATCACACTAAGCCCCAAGTTCTCAGAAATAAAAATTGTAACTTGGGAACAAATATATTTTTTTAATTTTGTTTTACAGTTCTTTGTTGAAAAACACAGTATCACATTCATACAAAATGTAAATTCTTAGAATAGTTGACCTTCAGAGTTTTAGAATGGTAGATATTATTGCAATTTAATAGGACTATAGTTAGTATATTCATTTTAAATTAGACCAATGATTGAGTATGACCTGGTGTCATACCTCTCAACGTCTTTATGCATAAAATGTGGACACAGCCTGATAAAATGGGGGACAAAGGCCCAAAAATAGGGACATACTTTAAATGTTACTCATAAGCTTAGAAAGTTGCTAGAGTAAGAGAGTTTGTGTTAACATATTTTTTTTCTGAAGGGTATGAATTCTGAAAGTGAAATGCATGTCATTATTTAGTGACTTCATTCCTCAGATCATCCCAGTGATTTGCCAGAAAACCACAAACGTTATGAGGAATAGACCAAAAATATGAGGTAAAAATCTGGACATTCTGCAAAAAAACTGGACGGTTGAGAAGCATGCCTGATGTTTTGCTTTTATACTAAAAGGGAACTCTTGAAACTTAAGATCTTTCAAAGAAAATTCAATAGGAAAATACCATTTGATCTGCCTGAACCTTTAATCTGCAAGTCACAGATACATATCTTGTAGGTTATGCTTAAATTTTAAGGCCTTCAATGAGCCAGTTCTGAGAACTATTTTATCATCTAAACTGCATGATCAGGTTAAGGATTTAAAGTAAAAGAATATTTCCTTTAATTTTTCTTCTATAAAGTAATCTATGAGGAGTACATTTAGGATCAGTCTTATAGTCAGCCACTGGGCTGGAATGAATCTCCTTTAAAATTAAGATCCCATTTGATCAGTGTGCGAGTCCTGAAGTGCCTTCACCAATTGTTATGGAGTCGGTGTTCTCTGTTGGTTGTTAGGCTCAAACACAGGTAAAAATTAAACAATGAAGTGACATAACACTGGAAAGTTAAACAAGTTAAAGGTGCATATTCAAACCATACTCAAATGTCTATGGCAGAAAATATGAATAGCATGCTTGGGAATTAATATCTCTGTGAAACAACCTGATACAGTTAGATCATGTTGCCCTAGACACAGGTGAAACTAAGGCCACATTTTATAGCTTATTCTGATGCTTTTAATAAAAACAGTTGTTTATAAATAATGAAATACTATC
The DNA here is from genome assembly GCF_019279795.1 of Protopterus annectens. Lineage (NCBI taxonomy): Eukaryota > Metazoa > Chordata > Ceratodontiformes > Protopteridae > Protopterus > Protopterus annectens. The sequence goes on from NC_056730.1 coordinate 1,154,869,474, forward strand.
ATAACAATTAGCATTATCTAACACAGATGGTTTTAGACAAGTCTCTAAGCAAGAAAAGGGTATAGTCGTGTTTGGTGATTCCACATTAAAACCATTACAGATAATTCTATTGGCTTTTGATTTTATTTAAATAAAAAGATAAGCCCCAGGATTCAGCAAGCTCTGCATGGCATGCAGGAATAGTGCAGTTGCTGGTTACGCACTGGAGCCGTGGCTGATGACACCCATCAGAAAGACACACACCCCAACAAGAACTCCATAATGAGGCACACACAGAGACCAGAATTATAATAAAGCATGTGTTTGGGATGCTCAAGTCTTGGTTCCGGTGCCCAGACATATCCGGTACAGCCTTATAGTACTCACCAGCTACATGTACCCAAATTATCATCGTATGTGCCATGCTACACAATATGATCCTGCAGCAACAGCTGCAGCAGGAACAGCATGGGGCAGGGCCACACAGCCCCCCACCATTGCCAAGGCCTGCACAGGCACAGAGTGACACAGAGGAGGAACAACCTGAGCCTGCCCCAGTAGGCAGAAGGAGGTGTGCCTAGTATGGCCAGGCCTTGGCAAAGAGGCTACACATAGCACATACACTGACATGGTAGGAACCACGGAATGACACCTTACTCCAACTCGCACATACTGTAAAAGGGATGCCAAACATGACACTACCCGTGCTTAACCATGTATAGGGAGTGTACTATGTGCATCTGACATAGTCAGCCCTCCAGCACCATTCTCAATACTGGCACAGCCACAAGGTAAGTCATGCTCACTATCAATTGCTGAATGGAGTAGAATGTTCTGCTACCTGTATCTAAGGTATGGATGTGAGCATGTTAGGGAATCGGGTGGCTGAATGGGATGCCAGCAGATAGTAGACACCTATATTGGCAGCATGAAATCTGTAACAAATACTGGTGTCAACATAGTAGCCAGTACTAGACAAGGTGACAAAACCCACTGCAGGACATGTGGTGGGCCAAAATTGTGTCCATAGGACACACACATGCAAGGCAGTGAGGCTCACATATCCGACAACAGTCTCAGCCAGCAGGACAGGCATAGACAAACACAAAGAAAGGCTGTGCTAAGGCCTCTGATTGATGGCTATAGAGAACAGCCCCCCTCCAGGCCTACACAGACAGACTACAACAGGTCAGGCAGTGGGATGTTTGTTCTGAACGGTAAGAAGTCTGAAACTGAAATGTAGGTCAATAAAACCTAAGAACTGTAGTACACTGATATGCCTCTAGTCTGCATTATAGATCAGAATACAGAAAGAAATGGAGTACCTGAAATACCAGTACAGTCATAGCAAATGTGTACAGTTGTCAGGTGTCCCCCCCCCACAATCCTATGTAGAAATGTAGTAACATGTACTTGTAGGTATAACAGTGGAGCACAGATTACCTGAGCCGGCCAAAGTAGCAGGATAGATTGTAGCACGTGTACAATATGCAGGGCTGTGTCTGTTAGGTTGGTGTGTGTTGTATATTGTGTGAGAGTGGTCAGCATGTAGGCCTGGTGGGTTGTGTCCTGTTGGCCAATGGCCAGTACTACCAATGACAGGGCCAAGTTCTCACAACTGCAGTACCAAACACAATGCATCCTAGCAAGACACATTCCAGCAGTAAGCCATACTAACTGTTCAGAATATCTGTCACCATCTGAAAGATGGAGATGGCATGAATGTGGGCCCAGACATACAAACAGTACACAGGTGGAAGTACCCTAGACAGAGAGTGTATAAAATGTTACTGTCAAATGGACACACCTTTGGAACTGTACATACAGGTTAGCAGCACATTAGTTGGGTTTGCGGTATGGAATACTGATGTTGTCTGGCCAAACACTGGCAGACCACAAAAGTCACAGGTATGAAGCACTGAGAAACTGCTGATGTCCCTGCACAGGCCAGCATAAGTGGAATGCCCCATGTATATCTGTGAGTCAGCTGCAAGCAGCTTCCATAGCCCACATGCACCCAGCTCACCCCATCAGCAGCCACAGGTATCTCACAGGTCTTATCCCTGATGTTGGGAATGAGTACAATATGACCCCCACCTCTGTATGGGAATAGCCACAAAATGCAGCATGCTGAAGAAGTGTCCCATGCAGGTGTGTCCCTAACTGTAAGCAGCACCCTGCCAGCATCCACACCACTGGATCAATAAGGACAGAAACTATTGACATTAACTCCTTGCACACCTACCCTGTCACCCCAAGGGAACATAGTAGCTTGCAGCCTCGGACTGTAGGAGTGACACAATGCAACAGCCTGCTACAGATGGCCTGCATCACTACCAGATGCCCTACAGTCCTCTGTTAAAGGCCTGTGTCTAACCTGTATTACCTTTTTTAATATCTCCAAGCCCTTTGGGTTTCTAATACCATGACACGAATGGACCCCATTCCTAAGTCAAAGTACGATTAAAGTTCATGAAATTAGTATTGTTTTACTCTTTGAGATTAGCCAAAAGTGCTCTTTGGAGCACCCGCAATGTGCCCATTAATGACTCGTTTTGCAATTTGTACGGTGTTACATGAATTGGTAAAGTATCTAAATACGATTGTAAATTCTTTTTTTATAAGACCAGTTGCTCCTACTACTACTGGAACTGTCTGGGTATCTTTCTTCCACATGGCTCTCATTTCTGCCTGCAGATCCAGGTATTTTATGACTTTGTGTCTCTCTGTATGCAAGACACTGTAGTCACTGGATGTGGCGATTTCAATGATCAGTGCTACTTTTGTCTTCTTTTCTTGGACCACTATATCTGGTTTTCTAGCATCTATCTTTTGAACTGTTGGTGTTGGGTGATCCCATGTGATATAAACTTCATAATTTTCTATGAGGTTGGGAGGGTGGCCTAATCGTTAAGATGTTTTAACAAGATAAGAAGCCAGGTTCGATCACAAGGGATGCCCTAGGGCTTAAAAAAAATGGCTCGCAAGGGCAGTTAGCCTAGTACTAATCTATGAACCTAATAAAAAATCTATGAACCTATGATTCTTTGTGGCTCATGTTTCCAGTGTTTTTTAGCCACTTCGATACCATAATATTTGCACAATCTCCAGTGTAACAGTCTTGCCACATTATTATGCCTTTCAGTATACAGTCCCTCTGCCATTAGTACGTCACAACCAGCAACAAGGTGTGTGACTGTTATCAATTCAGTTTTACAAAACCTACATATGTCTGTTTCTCTCACATGTTCACTGGACTTTGTAAACCAGCATGTACATACCCCACTATCTTGGGCTGCCAATATTAACCTTTCATTTCTTGATGTGAATTCACCTCTCCTTAACAATTCCTGTGTTCTTTCTTGATCAACATGAGGCTCTTCCAGAAGTTTTCTATACTTGCAACTATATTTGTTTTTTTCACATTTCTTGCCTTCTTATCTGGTCCTTCATCTTATTTTCTTTCTTTTGTTTTTTAGCACATTCAGTTGCTGCCTGTTTTTTATCTACTTCTGGTATAATTTCCATTCCTGCTTGACGCCAATATGCTTCTGCTAAATTAAGCAGAGATGTCATCTTCTCCTCATGTTTCAAAACTTTCACTACATTTAGATCCTGTGAGGTCAGCAGATATGTGTGGAGTCCCATGATTGTAGATCTATACATGTAATCAATTTCAAGGAGGCCCATCCCTCCTTTGGAGCGGGGAACATATAATCTTGTTATGCTCTGATTTTTATAGATCATTTGATGAGCATGAAGCATCTTTCTTGTTTTAATATCTAATCTATCCAACACTTTTTGGGGTCAGTCAGTCCCTCCAAAACTATAAATTAGGACAGGAACAGCAAATTGATTTATGGCTTGGATCTTGTTCCTAGATGTCAATGCTGTTTTCAGGATTCATTTAAGTCTTCTAAAGTACTCCTTACTAGGCTTTATTTGCATTTGTTCATGTTTTATTGCCGATCCTTCATCAATTCCCAAGTATTTATACACTCCCTCTTGCTCATGTTCTTTTATATCACATTCTTTCCTGGTGCTGCAGTTTTCCTTTTTTAAAGGTTGATTTTGCACATCTATCAAGACCAAATGACATTCCAATATCATCTGAAAAAAATTTGACAACCTGCAGCTGTGCTTTCAGTTCCTCATCTGATGAGCTATACAATTTTAAATCATTGACAAAGAAAAGATGAGAAGTCATTAGACTTTGCTGTTTTCTAGAAGCCAAATTGTAGCCATGGCCTAAGCTGTTAAGTAAACAGCTTAATGGATTAATGGCAAGGCAGAATAGCAACGGTAACAGAGAGTCACCCTGGAATATCCCCCTTTGAATTTTTATCCCTAGGATAATAATCTGTCCATCATCATGGCTTGATTGCAAAGTGGTCTGCCTCTGTTTCGTGGTTACTGTAATGTAGTCAATCAATGTAGGGTGTATCTTATACATTTTTAAGCACACTTTTATCCATGAATGTGGGATACTATCAAATGCTTTTTTAGAGTCAGTCCATGCCATACTTAGATTCTTATATTTCTCAACTATAACTTTGTTTAACAGCAAATTATCCTGCCAGCATCCACACCACTGCCAATGTATGTTATCTCATGAACTCCCAAATAACAACATAACACAGTCCACAGAACCCAAATGCAAGGCCATGTAGACAAATCCCAGTAGCTTGTCCACCATGTCCTACTGCATGAACTGTGGACCAACCCCTAAATACTGCTGGGATGAAGTGATAACTATAAGGAACTTATCAGATAACTTTTGCTTAATGTTCGGAAGAGGATACAATAATGGGGGGGGGGTAGAAGCATGGATGCCGTGGAGTGTGTGAAGTCTGAAACTCAGCTGTGTGCACATACTATCCCTGCCTGCAAACACAGGAATGGGTGGCTACAATCCTGCTCAAAAACCACAATGTGAAGGGGTAATGACCAGAAATATGAGCCCTGCCTCTGGGTAACCTGTGTGAATCTGTACAGCTGTGAGGTATGGCCACAGCAAGATATGGCCATACTGTTACATCGATGGATGGACAAGCATGGGATCCTCAGCCACCACTGTACCAAGGTGCTGAACCATTTACACAGACCCATCAGCAATTGTCTGCAGCTTCACCTCCAGAATGGCATGATTGTGCAAGAATATGTAGGCTGCAGATCACAATACTGGACACAACTTCATTCACCCTGTGTTCCCCAGGACATTGCTGCAAACAAATATGTATACCTGACAGTAGTTGTTGACATAAAACATCACAGCGTAAAACAGTACATATGTCTGAATATCTCTGCTAACACCAAAACCATGTAGCAGAAGCAGCACAGACACAATTATCTACAGTAACCCACTATCCTTTGCCCATTGTGACTCCATATTGTCAACCGATCTACAGATATCCTGCAGAAACAAGTTGCTAGCTGTAGGTGTAGAACACAAAAGCCTGCACTTGAGTACAACCTACCTGGAATGGATTCACACATGCAATACAGAAGATCATACTGGGCATGCTCCCACACTTAGAAGCCCATGTCTGGCAACAACAGTGGACTATACATATCTGACAGTCACAAATGTTTGTGCACACACTCCACATTGCACACCAGTCATGCTTTGCACACACATCGGATAGGAATACATACATATATCCAAGGACAACACACTATAATAGGCCAAACTTACACATACATAGATGTGTGGAAGAGAGTAACAGACAGTGACAAAGAGCTTCCCATCATGAGGCCTGTCCCACCCAGCACACATCCAGTTGGCTAAAACCACATAATGTGCAAATATCAATCACTGTAGACATTTACCACTGGTATCCCTCAGAACTATAGTGTCTGTAGTGCTTGTGATAACTGTGTAACATGAATTTACAAGTCATTATTCATCTAGCAGTTGTATACACGTACCTGTTAAATGTAAAGTGTTGTGTCTGTGCTTCCAGATGAATGGTTTATGGCCCATTCACATACACTGCACTCCCCATTGCCCTACTTTGGCAAGCTTGCTGATGTCATTCACCTTGAAATACACCTTTGGGAAAGAATAGCCCTATAAGCTCTGTGGTGCTTGCTATGACTGTGTAATGCTGTAGTGTGATGTACTAGTTAGGTAGGAGTTCTAATCCCAGACATGTAGTCTGTGTGTGTGTGTGTGTGTGTGTGTGTGTGTGTGTGTGTGTGTGTGTGTGTGTGTGTGTGTGTGTGTGTGTGCAGGGATCAATGCTTTTGTGGCCATTCACAGTCACTACACTCCCCATTGCCATATTTTGGCAAGCCTGCTGATATCATTCACCTTGAAATACACCTTTGGTGAACAAGTAACCCTATAAGCTCCATGGTGCGTGCTATAACTGTGTAATACTAACGTGTGATGTGTTAGGTAAGAGTTCTAATCCCAGACAGGGCAACACTGTGTGTGTGTGTGTGTGTGTGTGTGTGTGTGTGTGTGTGTGTGTGTGTGTGTGTGTGTGTGTGTGTGTGTGTGTGTAGGGATCAATGCTTTTGTGGCCATTCACAGTCACTAGGCACTCCTAAAAATGGAGAACATCAATATCTGTGCAGTAACAGATACATGGTTCAAGGCACCAGAAAGCACCCCTACAATACAGGCTACAACTCTTACTACACCTGTCAGCCACCAAACCAGGACCAAAACACTAAAGGTGGAGAAGTGTCCATATTCACCAAGGATATTAACCCCACCAGGCTAGCTGCCCAACGCAATGCATCTGAAATTCTCCAGGTGCAACTAACACTAGGTAAGACTGTAATCCAAATTGTATAGCATGCTACAGATCCCCCATCATGCCACAAGATTCTCACTATACCTTTCTAAACATACTGAAAGATATTAAGATACAACCAAACACCCTAATACTGGATGATTTCAACCACCCTGCCATTAACTGGGAAAATTACTTGCATACCAACACCTTTGCCCAACAGTTCTTGGAATTCATCATTTCCAATGCCCTGAATCAACTAATCCATAGTCTCTTCAGGGGCTCCAATATCTTATACCTGGTCATTACCAACATGGGGAAATCAATGCTCCACTCCTATGGTCTCCCGCTCAGTGGTCAGGTCTGACTATAAGCTAATCACCCTCGACATCCACATCCCACCCCCAACCTCCAGTAAGGAAACCTCCATAAAAAACTTCTTCAAAACCAACTTCTTGCTACACAAGTTAGAAGTGACAAACCTCATGACACCCATGCAGATGGGAACTGAAAGTTCAACTGCTGAATCCTACACTAAGGCATTGTACGAGCAAATCCCTCATACATGAATCATGCCATCCCAAATAGAACCAAGACACTAGATCAATTCAGTGCCAACTGCACCCCCTCTGACCCCCTAAAGGTCCCATCTCAGTACCGAAAGATTGCCAGATTCTGGTAATAATGGCCACACAGGTAAAAAATACACTCTTCAAAGCTAAGAATACAGCATCTATGGGACCAGACAACATCCTGGGCTGTGTACTACATGAACTATAAAATGAACTGGCACCTCATGTAAGTGCCATGTTTAATCATAGCCTCACCTCAGGCTTCATGCCCACTGAGTGGCACACAGCTACAGTAATTCCACTCCACAAGGGGGGATCCACCTTGGATCCTGGTAACTACCACCTCATCAGTCTGATGAGCCTGATCTGCAAGGACATGGAACGTATTATCATGGAACTTATAAACAAAGTCATTGACAACCTTCAAACATTGGACCCCCACCCGGGTTTGGTTCATGAAGGACTGATCTTGTCTCCTGAACCTGACTGACATCTTTGAATCAGTCTACAGAGCTGTGGACAAGGGTAATGTGGTCCACACAGCCTATCCAGATCTCACCAAAGCCTTCAACACCACCCCCCAGTCTTGAATCATAGATAAACATACTAAGTTGGGAATTAATCTCTACATCACTCGATGCGTTGCCAACTGGCTTACTGACAGAACCCACACTGTAAAAGTAGCCGACTCCAAATCCAGCTCCAGACAAGTGACAATTGGAGGACCTCAGGGTTCAGTCCTGGGACTGCTCTTGTTTGGCTTCTACTGCTCTGAAGTATAGGCCAACACTAAAGGACACTGGCTAACAAAGGTCACAGATGACTGCAAATTGGGAGCCATTATTGAATCACCAAATTATGTGGATATTCTACATAATGGCCTTACAGAAACAGATGCTTGGTGCCAGAGCCATGGGCTCATGCTCAATGCCAAGAAATGTATAGTTATCCCCTTTGGGAAGAAACATGTACCCATGAATTACCTCATAGGTGGCAGTGCACTGAACACTGAAAGTGTAATAAGAGACTTAGGGACACAGGTGGACAGCTGTCTCACCTTCGATAATGGTGCAGTGGTGCAGCTATAGTGTTGTCGCCTCACAGCAAGAGATTCTCCAGTTCGGTTCTTGGCTGGGGTGCCTTCTGTATGGAGTCTGCATGTCCTCCTTGCATTCATGTGGGTTTCCTCTAGGTGCTCCAGTTTCCTCCCACATTACAAAGACATGCATCTGGAGCCTTTCAACCCAGGCCTCTGCTGAAAATTGGCTTTGTTCCAAGTCGGACCTTCCCGGTTAACAAATAATAAATAAATAAATAACCACATTACCACAACAGTCAAGAACTCTGCCTGTGTGGCACACCTCATCACTAAAGGGTTTTCATCCAGAAAAAAGGAAGTCATTATCCCATTGTACTCATCTCTCAGTAGACCCAGTATAGAATACAATGCTCTGTTTGGTATGTACCTCTCAAGACATCTGCAACAACTAGAAGGGCTGCAGAAATAACTCACTTAAAGAATCACAGGCCTAAAGCAGATGCCCTTTGCCGACCGTCTAAAAATCATCCAGCTATACTCTGGTGCATATCGTCTACTCAGAGGTGATCTCTGCTTAACATACAAGCCCATGTCAAACCCAGACCTGTTGCACATGCTGCATTTAAAGAAATCCTAATCCCTCAGATATACATGCTCCCGGGATCTAAACCTTGTCATCACAATGAACAAAACATGCTGGAGGGATGGGTTCCTTACCCAGAGACTCCCCAGACTCTGGAATAGACTGCCCATACATGTCAGAGTGCCTCTTTGGCCCTCTTCAAAAGGAACCTTGATGATTGGATTGGGAGATAGGAAATTCACCCTGGCGATCACGTCAGTTGACCTGTTAGATAAGGGTCCAGGTAAGTAAATATTGTTTGAAAAAATAGCCAGGGAATTGTTATGGCTAGGCATGTATAGGCCCTAGGGCTGATAGCCTAGTACCAGCCTATGAACCTATGAACTACACTTTCCATTGCCCTACTTTGGCAAGCCTGCTGATGTCATTCACCTTGAAATACACCTTTGGAGAAGATGTAACCCTATAAGCTCCATGGCATGTGGTATAACTGCATAATGCTATAGTGTGATGTACTAGTTAGGTAGGAGTTCTAATCCCAGAGATGGCAACTGTGAGACTGTGTGTGTGTTTGTCTGTCTGTGTATGGGTCAATGCTTTTGTGGCCATTCACAGTCACTACATTTTCCATTGTACTACTTTGGCATGCCTGCTGATGTCATTCACCTTGAAATACACCTTTGGTGAAAGATTAGCCCTATAAACTCCATGGCATGTGCTATAACTGTGTAATGCTGTAGTGTAAAGTACAAGTTTGGTAGGAGTTCTAGTCCCAGATATAGCAACTGTGAAACTGTGTGTGTGTTGTTGTTTGCCTGTGTAGGGATCATTGCTTTTGAGGCCATTCACCATCAAATCACTTTCCATTGGCCTACTTTGGAAAGCCTGCTGATGTCATTCACTTTGAAATACACCTTTACGGAAGGAGTAGCCCAGGAAGCTCTGTGGCATGTGCTATAACTGCATAATGCTGTAGTGTGATGTACTGGTTAGGTAGGAGTTCTAATCCCAGGCAGGGCAACTGTGAAACTCTGTGCGCATTTGTAATTGTCTGTGTAGGGATCAATGCTTTTGACACCATTTACAGTCAAATCACTTTCCATTGCCCTACTTTGGCAAGCACGCTAATTTCATTCACTTTGAAATACACCTTTGGGGAAGAAGTAGCCCGGTAAGCTCAGTGGTATGTGCTATAACTGTGTTATGCTGTAGTGTGCTGTACTAGTCAGGTGGGAGTTCTAATCCCAGACATGGCAACTGTCTGTGTGTGTGTTTGTTTGTCTATGTAGGGATCAATGCTGTTGGGGCCATTCACAGTCACTACAATTTCCATTGCCCTACTTTGGCAAGTGTACTGATGTCATTCACCTTGAAATACACCTTTGGTGAAAAAGTAGTCCTGTAAGCTCTGCAGCATGTGCTATAACTGCATAATGCTATACTGTGATGTACTAGTTAGGTAGGTGTTCTAATCCCAGACATGACAACTGTGAGACTCTGTGTGTGTTTGTCATCAGAATCCTGTGTGGAGGTAGCTGTGATTGTGTAATAACAGGACTCATTGTGGAGTGGGTTTTGCAAATTTCTTCTATGGAGGGCTTATTATATGTCACAATGTCCACCTTACAAGGACAAGAGATGTCAAACAGCAGAGAGGCTGGTGTAGACAATCCATACCCCTACATGTGAGATTATGGATTGGGGAACAATATAGACAACCCTTGTATTACCCACGAAACACTCTCCACCCATGTCTCATGCACAAATACACTTGGCTAGGCAACAACCACTATGTTGGTAGTTCCCTGCATATTGCCCACAGATAGTAACCATGGTGTGATTGCAGTGGACTACAGAGGACATGACACCCTGTTCCATCCCTACAATAAGCAAATTATTGCATACAGTGGTCCTTTGCTATATTCCTCACTGGACACCTGCAACAACTGTAGAGTCAGCAAATGTAACCCACAAAGGAAATACCATGCCTTATGCACATGCCCTGTATGGACAGATGCTATTAACACCAGTGAATATCTGTATCATGCTGTCAATGTAGGTACAGGATCAACCTGAGTTCCATTGCCAGTTTTCACCACGAGGTCAGAAATGCCACATCAGATGATAATCTGTCCAGACAACATGCCCCAGACACCCCAGGTACACTTCCACATGTCACAGAACATGCATGTGGGGCATGTGCACATCCCAGACACCATCCATGTTATGGAATATAGAACACATACATGACAAACATTGCACAACACTGGCCACCCACAATAGTAACCCAGATGAGTGGATGGTGAATACAATACTTACGTGTGTGAGCCAATCCAGAGACTACACCCCTGAGCCACACTGCAGACCATTGCCATGTAGCCTGATGCCAAGGTATACCCTTTGTCTAGCGTTGTACAGCCTTCTGGCACAGTCAACCACTACACACCTGTAAAGCAATGAACCCATGCATGTCAGTACTGGTATACTTGTGTGTGTGTGTGTGTGTGTGTGTGTGTGTGTGTGTGTGTGTGTGTGTGTGTGTGTGGATATTAATGATTTGGAAGTCATTCACAGTCACTACACCTCCCATTGCCCTACTGAAGCATGCCTTCTGATGTCAGTCACCTTGACATACCCTTTGTCCATATATCAGCCTGATAACCTCTGTGGTGCTTGTGATACCTGTGTAATACTGTAGTGTAGCAAACTACTTAGTTAAAAATTCTAATCCTGGCCCTACCAACTGTGATAATGTGTGTGAGTCCCTGAGAGAGTGTGGCTGTGTCATCCTTGACACCTGTTCTTGTGGACAGGCACATGCACTACACCTACCTTATCCCTCCTTTATCACGGTTGCTGATGTCACTCACCTTCAAATATACCTTTGGACAGCTGTCCAACATGTAAGCTCTGTGGTGCATGCAGTAACTGCATAGACATGTAATAGCAATACATAGTCAGGCAGGGGTTTGAAACCCTGTACTCATAAGTGTGTGGCACAAACATGCTTAGCTTTTACTCTCCTACCCCCTTCCTTTCTTACTCTGTCTCTGTTTCTCTCACTCCCTCTCTGGTGAATGTGGAGAAGTACACCTGCTTTGTTTAGGCAGCAGCTTGTGTTTTGTAAGTGATGCTCATGATCAGCTGATGGCCTGTGCACAAATTGCAGTCCCCACTAGCTGATTGCATGTGGAACAGCTGTGGTAACATTCCCATAGCCAATTGCATGGAAACACACTCCTATAACTAGGAGCATCATGTGGGTGTTGGCCCTTTTCATTCACTGTGATCAGGACTTTATGTTGGTGTTTGGCAAATAGCATTACAGAGGATAGTGGGATATAGCTCTTACAACATACACTGTGGAGACAGGTCAACAAACAGGAGGGGGATGTTCCAGACATCACTACAGAATGTAAGTCTTGCTCTTCTGCATTTGAAGTATTGAGCACCCTAGGACAGGACAGAATTATTATTTTAAAGACTATGCAGATTGCAGTACTACGAATCTAGTATATTTAGCAGTGTGTCAGAACTGTGACTCATACTATGTTGGCAAGATGAATAGCATGTTTAAAAACAAGATATTTCAGCATGTTTCAGACATCAGACTTCAGAAAGCATCCAATGCCTTATTTTCTCATGTCAAGGAGAATATAGGACATAAGTTTTTGTTTATGGTACTACAAACACTTAGTAATAATGTAAGGGGAGGGGATATTAGTAATGATATGGAATGTGCAGAGACTAGGTGGATAATTAGACTTGGAGCAGATAAATCCCCAGGCTTAAATACTGTTATCCTTTTAAAATCCATCCTTAGAAAAAGGAGGGTAAAATACTGATTTCTGAATGGTTAATGAGCATTTTAAATATTTAGCTTTGTTAAGTATGCACTATCTGATGAAGGGCTTGTTAGCTTCAACGCGCTTAGCCATGCACCTTTATGTTTATTTTATTGTTTTAATAAATTTTCACTGTTTTTCTACAAGTTTTGGCATGGTGTCTCCTGTCTTTTGTGCCTTTTGGATATATATCTTGTTTATTGGCAGAGTGATGTTGGTGTAGGTGACTTTTTTTGTGGTTTACTTTTGAATTTTATACTGTTTTCCTGCGCACATGTCTGAACCACAAAGCATAGAAATAGAAATGGCTTATCGTCCACATGGCAGTATGGATTCTCTGAAGAGAGGTATAATTTTGACAACAAATCCATTGTTAAATGTGGATATACAATGTTTGGTGCACTTGGATCCTGAATAAGACTCTGTAGTGATGGGTGAGTCAGAGTTTCAAGAGCTAACAGCAAGTTTTCACAAGAATATTATGAGACTTAAATGTTTACAGTGGCAAAGGTTTCATTTAGAAGCCTGTCTCAAATATAATATAGTGCGCCAAGAGGCTTACGTGTGTTTTGTATGCCTACGCAAGGGGAGTTTTATCCTGACCTCTTGGCACTTTGGCAGGATATTAATCTACAGACAAGTCTATCATATATGAACTTGTTGCTAGATTATTTTCAACCAGAAGAACAACAAATATCTAAAACAGTACAAGCCTTACAGAAAGACATAGAAGGTCATTTCAAAGAGGGATATCATATATAGAGAAGAATGGTAAATACAGTGTGTGCAGTTGCTTCGTATGATGCCAAATTACAACAAGTTAAGATTAAGAAACTTGTCAGAGACATCAATGATTTCGCCAGGGGTGATATTTTCACTTGGCCAAGGAACAGGGCAAATTCGACATCTAGTGTGTCCTTAGTCGCCAATGACAGGGAACCAGCTCCTAATCAACAACTTGAAAAGGAGCTTAATGCCAATATGAATAAAATAGTGATTCCTTATAACAATGCGGCATTTATTCCAGATGTTGCTACCATGGCTACGACGGAGACGTCCAATGCCAGTGACTTTTCTTCATGTATGCAAGATGGGACCAGTTTACAAGGTGCTCAAGATGTAACAGGCACGGAATCAAACAATGATCAAGTGTTTACCAGAACGGGGGCCAAGCCCAAGTCTTCCTTGCTTTTTTCCAGCAACAAGACTTTTCCCATGCTCCCGGCAGCAGTCAAGAAAAAGAACTAACGCAAACATAGCTTTTCGAGTCAACACGAACAGAAGTGACGGAGAACTTCAAATTGACTGTGGGTGATTATAACAACATTGTGTACAATTTTTCTGACATTGATTTTACACTTGATCAAGAATATGTGTTAAACAAAGGTCTAACCTTTGTGCCAGATGCGATGGTGGATTACAGTCAAATTATTGTAGATTTAATGTGTTTCGCTAGGAATGCTAATTATTTTAGATTTAATGTGTTTCGCTAGGAATGCTACATTGAAATGTATATTTACTGATAGAAATGCAGAAGACAATTCAAAAGCTCTGAGGCAACCTAGTGATTTTATGCCTGTGTTTAGTCCAGCTATGGTTGCATTCATAAGGGTGTGTGAACAGGAAATTGAAATGTATATTAATAACAGTAGGAAAGGAAGTTCCATAACTTAACCAAGCAACAGAGAGGTTAGCCTTGGACTCATTAGTGAAAGATGACAGAATAGTTATCAAACCAGCTGATAAGGGGGGATCTGTGGTTATTATGAACAGATGTTTTTATTGTGATAAACTGAATATGATATTGGAGAATGATCACACATTCAGTAAACTTCCTCCCATTATGGTTAAAGCTTTCATAGACAAGGTAAAGACTAAGATTATTAACCTACAAAAGGTAGGCTTAATAGATGATGGTTTGAAAGACTTTTTATGGGTAGAATGTTCAGTGATTCCTGAATTTAAAGCTTTACCAAAAATCTATAAGGACATATCAGACCCACCCCTTAGACCTATAGTTTCAGGAAGGGGATGGGTGACTGAAAACATTTCAATATAGGTAGAATGTGCTTTACAACCTGTTCTTAGTATTAACCCTAGAATATTGAAAGATACTGCACACTTTATTACAGCTTTATCAACATATTGGGATACAGCATTAGATAAGAATTATTTGTTTGTTACAATGGATGTTACTTCACTGTGATTAATAACCAGTATGGCATCTCAGCGATAGAGAACTTGCTTATTAATAAAACACAGTTAGATACTGACAACATTCAGAGGATATGGAAACTCTTAAACATTGTATTGGAACATAATATATTCTTGTGTCAAGGCAGTTACTATCGCAGCAGCAGGGTGTAGCTATGGACACACCCTACGCCAACTCTTATGCTAATTTAGTACTGGCATATTTGGAAGATGTTACCATTTTTGATGCATTGCATGCATGGACTGACAAATTGGGCTTTTATACCCATTTTGTGGATGACATCTTCTTTTTATGGGGTGGCAAGGATCAGGAGTTATCCTCTTTTGCTGAATATTTGGAGGCAAGTACTGACTTTTTTAGATTTACAGTCAATTTCTCTAATTTAGAGATAGATTTTTTAGATGTACGATAAACTAAACATGAAGATGGCCACATTGCTACATCTTTACATAGGAAAACTTGCTGGCATGATATCTTGCTGCCCTATGACAGTATGCACCCATGCGATTCATTTGATAATATAGTAAAAGGCCAGGTTTGCAGGATTTTGAGACTGTAATGAGGATGTAAGATTTCAAGATGAGGTTGAGAAAGCTCAAGTTAACCTAAAATACTGCATACTGATATGTGGTTATAAGAGGTAGTAGGTCAAGATCCTAGTTTTATCTTTAGAAGGAACAAAAATTTAAAGGACATGCTGTGTCATGAACCCAAGACCAATGCTCAAAGTGGTCGTATAACTGGGAAGATAGGTACTTTTTCTTACCATCAGTGCAAAGCCTGCCAATATATTCTTCAAAAGAGCTCCTTTGAACACCCTAGGACAGGACAGAATTATTATTTTAAAGACGATGCAGATAGCAGTACTAAGAATCTAGTATATTTAGCAGTGTGTCAGAACTGCGACTCATACTATGTTGGCAAGATGAATGGTATGTTTAAAACCAGGATATTTCAGCATGTTTCAGACATCAGACTTCAGAAAGAATCCAATGCCTTATTTTCTCATGTCAATGAGAATATAGGACATAAGTTTTTGTTTATGGTACTACAAACACTTAGTAATAATGTAAGGGGAGGGGAAATTAGTAATGATACAGAATATGCAGAGACTAGGTGGATAATTAGACTTGGGGCAGATAAATCCCAAGGCTTAAATACTATTATCCCTTTAAAACCCATCCTTAGAAAAAGGAGGGTAAAATCCTGATTTCTGATTGGTTAATGAGTATTTTAACTATTTAGCTTTGTTAAGTATGCACTATCTGATGAAGGGCTTGTTAGCTTGCAAGTGCTTAGCAGTGCACTTTTATCTTTATTTTATTGTTTTAATACATTTTCACTGTTTTTCTATAAGTTTTGGCGTGGTGTCTCCTGCTATATATATATATATATATATATATATATATATATATATATAGATAGATACATATATATATATATATATATATATATATATATATATATATATATATATATATATATAGATAGATATATATAGATATGTATATATATATCTAGGATATATATACACACACACACACACACACACACACACACACACACACACACACACACACACACACATATATATATATATATATGATATACACACACACACACACATATATATATATATATATATATATATATATATATATATATATATATATATATATATATATGGAGATAGATCTATATATGACCATATATATAACACAATATACTGATATATATATATATATATATATATATATATATATATATATATATATATATATATATATATATATATATAAAACTACATATATATGAATATATATGTGTATGTACATGTACACATATCTACATATGTATATATATATATATATATATATATATATATATATATATATATATATATATATTTATATATCCTTGTTATGTGTAAACATTACTGTTGTTTATACCTTCCCAGATGTATCACAACGTATTTGTGATATGTGTATATTTAGATAAATCAACATACATAATTCAACAGTAATATCAATAACAAGTACTATGCCATTGTAGAAGTCATAGCAGTTGTTCAATACAATTCAGTATGTGTACTGACAGATATATTAGAAAAACAACAGCTGTTTTCACAGGTGTGATGGCTTAGTGGTTAGCTGCTGTGACTATAGTACACAGAGTCCTGGGTTCAAGACCTGCAAGGGCTGTTTATTTTGTTGCTGGGCAGAACAAGGGCTGCTGGATACAGAGTGATTAAGGCGATTTTGAGCAGCTTTAAGCGGGTTTGCGTGGTTTATGAGATAGTAAGCACTGCTAATGTATGGTTAAACATATAGCCGCTCACACCATGTGGGCTCTGCTTACCAGTGCGCAAATGTGCTTAGCATTTATATTTCAGCAATGCTGAAACCTGCCAAGCATGGCTCAGCCCTGGTAACCAATGCTCACATTTCAGTCTGATAAAAATAGCAGGGTAATGACATCTTTAATAAGTGTATTTAATGCCATGTACGCAACATTGTTCTATGTGCTGTCATTACAGTAGCAAGAGGTGTGAGTCTACTGTCTGGGACACCTGAGTATATATGGCTTGTACAACACTCCTTTCCATTTGAATGTGTTACATACAAGGGTAGTATCCCAGGTTATATGCAATAACACTGGCATGTAGTGTATCATTACATTACTACTGTTGACAGTGCTTTCCCAAGTAAGAATACATTTCAGATTGTAGTACTGGAACCAAACACCTCTGCATGCAACAATGGACTCTGAATCCTCACTGTCATGTTCCTGGTGTGTGAGCTGTGTCTCATTAAATATTTCCTACTGGATATTGATCTGACATGTGGAAATTAACTGTAGACTACTGTGTGTATAGCACATGTCAGTGAGAGCTGCTGTCATGTAGTAATAGCATACCTATTGGTGTCAGACATCTGTCTGTCAACACATTCATCCTAATGCGTAGCCAGTTGGCCAGCTGATGTCTGTCTGTCCTCTGTACAGATGTGCAGATGTTAGGTATCCATCTTGGCTAGTTAAAGGCAATCTATGCTTGACTGACACTGACATGTCCAGCTGTGTTATGAACGCAACAGCTAGAAATCTACACACTGTACACACCACATGCCATGGATACCTCAACTACACTACCACAGTGAACAGAACATGCGTGGGTACAGGTCTCCAAGACAGACACTGACCATGTTATGTAATACATGTTGCATACATGTCAACTGGATAACCTCACTGTCCCTCTGCAAGAGGCAACCAGATGATTTGCTGATGCATGTAACTTTCACCATGAGGATTACCCCTGTGGTATTTGTTGATAGATGTCCTGCTGGCACATGGCAGGTGGCATGATACCACTGTAAACACTTCCCCTACACTTCCCATCTCTCCATGGACAATAGCCTGGTAAACACCTATGAACACCTGCACTGATGGACTCCAGTACTGACAAATGTGTACGTGTGCATTACTGAAAATATCAGGGTCTGTGTGTTTGTAGACCTGTAGTTGAGAATACCCTGAGGCCCTTCACACCCACCGCAGCCCCATTGCCATAGTTAGATATGGCTGCTGCTGTACCAGACATTAGATGTACCTTGTTACACTCGTCTCCCTAAAGGCTACCTGGGGCTTGCAGTACCAGCACAACACTGTTGTACAAATGGGTTGATAGGCATGAGATACCCATTGAGTTCTGGCAAGTGTGTGTATGTGTGCATGTGTATCTATTTGTAGGGTACAGCATTCTGAAAGCCACATTCTCCTAATACAATATGCCTTGCCACACAGTATTAGGGATAGTGATGTTGCTGACCATAGGAGAACCATGGCAATGCATCACCCTACTATGCCTGTGGCATGTGCATTAGATGCATATCCCTGTAGTAGCACTCTTGGGATAGACAAGGGGTTGTATTGCAGTCCTGGTTAATGTGTGATGGTAGGTATGTCAGAGTGTTATTATGGGTTTCAGTTCATACAGTATCCACTGTGGGGTGTGGGTGCTGGGTATACTCTCCTTACACCATGGTACCCCCGGTACACGTCCCATGTTCCACTGTATGGGGACCACTGTCACCATCAACCATATAGGTAACTGATAACACTATCAAGCCCAGTTATGCATGTGCTGTCTGCAACTTATCTGCAACACAATGGACACACTGACAAGGTAGTTAGCATTGATAAGCCCAGGTCTCTCAGATGTGTGTCTGACTGTTATGTGTTTGTCGGTATGTGTATTTGACAGTATGTCATACTATGTATTGTCCATAAACAACCAGTACATCCCTCATTACCATACTGTACAGGCCTGGGGATGTTCTTCACATAACATGTAACCTGGAACATACCTCATCCTAAAAGCTGTGTGGTGTGTGCAATTAAGGCCACACACATCAATAGCACTACATACCTAGGTAGGGGTTCTAGTCCCAGTGTTGCTAAGTAGGAGTGTGTGTGTTTATGTGAAGGAATCTACTTCCATTTGGAGAATATACATGTCCCAGGAGGTCATCTGTCTAAGAACTGCCTAGCATATACTAACATTTCAGACTACAAAGCCAGGGAAAAAGATGCCACCAATCTTGTATTAAATAGTTTATTGACACTGAATAACACTCTGGAGCCTAAGCACAGCCTTCCTGGAGTTACTAAATATGTCTGCACCATGCATCTATATATATATAGATATATATATATATATATATATATATATATATATATATATATATATATATATATATACATACACACACACACACACACACACACACACACACACACACACACACACACACACACACGCACACACACACACACACACATATTCACTTAAATACAATGAATTAAACAATCACCTAATTAATCAACCATCAATTAAAATAATCATAAGTACATTTTAAAGAAACACTCTCTAGTTACATTCACTATTTAAACCTGCTGGAGATAGTGAATTACATTTTAAAATATATAAAGTTTCTTTGTACAATAATTTCTTTTTCATTAACACTTCATCTGTTTCAGAAATATGTTCCAAAATACAAGTTTTAACAGTGAAAAGTCACTACTATGACAAGTAAAAAAATGTAAAGCTATAGGGCTCATAGCATTATTTTCTTTTGTCTCTAATATGTTCTTGCAACCATAGCTTGAATATTCTTTTAGTCTCCCCCTATATAAAACAAATTACAAGGGCAAGACAGAGCTTATACCACTGATTTAGTTACATGAAAAAACAGAAGTGGAACAAAATTTTACACCATTTATTTTTTCAAAATATTTGGTAATGTTGGGGCAAACCGAACACCTTCCCTTGTGGAAGGTGCCACATTCACCAACCTGTAGGTTTAAATTTTCACCAGGTGAAACAAATACATTGTGTCCCACCATGTCTTTAATATTTTTACTTCTCTTAAAAGAGATATTTATAGTTTTACAATGATTTTTTAGCCCTTCCATATTAATTAATTAATTAAATATTAATTAAATAGGGCCAATAATATCTAATGACATCAATAATTTTCTCACTTAAAATATTATATACAGTAACAAAATAAACTTTTCTACACTCCTGCACAGTATTAACTTCTCTATTATTATTTATCTTATGTACTAAAGGCCTATTATGAAGTAAGCTAGTATCTATTATTTTATGAAGGGCATCTAAAATAACATTTTCATTATACCCCCTTTGCTTGAAGTTAATTCATGTTTTTATTATTTCCTTTTCTAGGCCCATTTCATCATTACATAGCTTGCTAACTCTCAATAATTCATTATAAGGTAGTGTCTTCAAAGTATGTGGTGGATGGCAACTACTACTATCCAACATATTATACTCTCCACTTCCCTTTCTGTGTATATTAGTTGCTATATTATTATTTCTAATAGTCAAAGTGACATCTAGATAGTTAACTGTTTTTCCTATCTGTAAGCCATCAAACTTTATCTGAAAATGATTTGCATCTAAATAATTTATAAATTGGGGAGCAATTTCAGCACCCCCTTACATAAAAAAATCAAATCCTCTATATATCTACAATATAAAATAGCATAACTATTAAAAAAATTCAATCTATACAAAAACTCAACTTCAAAAAGGCCCATGAACTGGTTAGGATACATGGGTGCAAAATATGCACCTATGGCAGTACCTTGTACTTGATGGTAAATTAGCTTATTAAACTCAAGAAAATTATTCGTCAAACAAAAATATTATAATTCCATCACATAATTACTAACAGGACTATCACCTAGAAAAAAATCTAACAGCTTCCATACTTAACTCATGGGTAATACTTATACAGAGAGCTAAAAAATCTTTGTAGAACTGTAAAGATCTCTTTTAAGAGAAGTAGAAATATTAAAGACATGGTGGTACACAATGGATTTGTTTCACCTGGTAAAAAATTAAACCTACAGGTTGGTGAATGTGGCACCTTCCCTTGTGGAAGGTGTTTGGTTTGCCCCAACATTACCAAATGTTTTGAAAAAATAAATGGTATAAAATTTTGTTCCACTTCTGCTTTTTCATGTATAACTAAATCAGTGGTATATGTTCTGTCTTGCCCCTGTAATTTGTTTTATATAGTTGGAGACTAAAAGAATATTCAAGTTATGGTTGCAATAACATATTAGAGACATAAAAAAATAATAATGCTATGAGCCCTATAGCTTTACATTTTTTTTTACTTGTCATACTAGTGACTTTTCACTGTTAAAAGCTTATATTTTGGAACATATTTCAAAAACAGATGAAGTGTTAAAGCCTGGGAGAGCCCGGGCGAAAGCGCTTGACTGCATTGTGATTTTAAACTTTTCTTCGTGCACATTTTATTTATTTGTGAAGTTACATTAAAGTTGAGTTTCTTATAACTATCCGGTTCCTGGTGATATCTCTGGTCGTGTGCTTGTTGGTGTTGTTGCAGTTTTTCTCTTCTTTCAAAGGATTTGTGTCGTTTTTTGGTTTAACATGGCCGAGAATCCAGGAAGTACGGATTTTATGAACACACCTATTATTTTAAATGTCACTGAGGGCGACGAACACTCGGATGATGCACCCGTAACCAGGGGCGAATTTAAGCAGGCAATGTGTCTTCTTTCTCAATTGAGCAGTTTACTACTTAACGACAGCGGAAGGGTTTCAACAGGTTTGCCGCCCAACCAGCAGCAATTAAGGGACAGTAATGAACCAAGAGACGGTAATGAACCAGTGGTAAAACGGAAGAGGAACGCCTTAACAGATAACTCCGAGGATTCAAATGTGGCGTGCTATGCAGTTCGTGAACAAGAATCAACGGGTCCCATACCATCTCTTAAACAAGGATTTACACCGATGGATTTTAACATTAAAAAATGGACAAGCAAACATTTTCAGTTTGCTGAAGGTACTGTACATACTAATAAAAGTAGCTGTTCTAATAATGTTAAATTAGAACAACTGCTATCTGAATTCAATAGTAAATTATACTCATTTAGAGCCGTACAACTGGAGATAGAGTATTTAACTGAATGCATTAGGGTGGAACGCATACCAAAGGGGTTGCGTTTTAATAAATTACCCAATAACGCAGCTCCAGGCTCTAAATTATTTAAAGATATAACTGTGTTGTTTAATAAAATGGGCATTGAAATGCTTAAACTCATGATAACCGACTATGAATGTAGAGCTAGTTCGCTCCTAGTTGATATCAATGCTATAAACACTAACATCACTGATAACATCAATTTCTCAAGTATTAAAAGGGATTATGAAAAATTGTTTACAGAAGTTGATAACCATTGTGACAGGATAGTACAAAGAAAGATCAAAAAGCTTGAAAGAGATTTGCAAGAGTATAATAGTGGAGTTGCTTATGTTTTTTCAAAAGGTGCGGACAGACCATTTCATAGAAGATATAATGAAAACTCATCAAGGGGTAGATACAATGAGAATTTTACAGTTCAAAATACATTTACCACCCCAAATAGAGAGGGAATACCGCCCCAAAGGAATAATCAGGTCCAAGAGCAGGGTTTTTATTATGCCCCAGGGAGACAGCAAAACAGGGAAGTAAACCAGTCAGCCCAGGGGAGGAACAACTTCAGGAGGTAATGGTTCCAGACCCATGTTTAAATATAGAAATTATACAATTGCCATCTTGCACAGTCGCTAAACAAGGAAACTTTTCCATTTATAATTACACAGATGTCCCAGTAAATAATTTGTTTTTTGAATTGTTTAAAAAAGGTTTTCATTTTGTACCAGAGAAGTCTTTGAATTTATCAAGGACAATCCTTGATGTAAAGTTATTCACCAGAAATTTAAATTTGAACATCTATTTTAAGGGGAAGCAACACATAAAAGACCCATTGAAAAGAACAAGCATATTTAACCCCCCCCTCCACCCAGTTTTGAAGGTGTTTGAAGAAATGGTAGAATCCGAGCTTAGACAACTAACAGTTAAGAAAGAGGAAGATACGGTTGCTAATTTCACCAAAGAGCTTCATAAAACTATAGCATTTTTTAAAAAAGAGGAAATTAGACCTATGAAGCCTGATAAAGGAGGTGGGGTGGTTCTCATGTACAAATGTGATTATGAAGCACACATAGCAAACATACTGCATGACACAGAGAACTATACAGAGGTTTCAGTCAATGAACATAATGTGGCATACACAAAAGTAAGGCTATTACTTGAGGACCATCTGATGCAAGGGGTCATTAATGAGCAACTATTTAACTATTTGTTAGTCCAGAAACCCCTGACACCAATTATTTTTGGCATCCCAAAAGTACATAAAGGCCTTGATCCTCTAAAGTTTAGGCCCATAGTAGCAGGAGCAAAGGGCATTACTGAACCTCTAGGCAAATTCATAGATATATCAACTAAGAAATTAGTTTCATCAATAGAATGTATCTGCAAAGACTCATGGGAATTCCTGAAAGGGATAAAAAAGTCATACTACGAGGTAACCAACTATATGGTCACTATTGACATCGTAAACCTATTCCCAAGTATTCCACACACAATAGGAATTGAATGGTTCAGCAGAATACTTATTGAAAAATCAGGCTATAGTAGTAAGGTGATCAGTTTAATAGTTGAATTTATGGAGATTATTTTAATGAACAATTATATTATTTTCAATGGGGAACTATTTAAGCAGAAAAAAGGGGTGGCAATGGGCACACCTTGTGCTTCGGCTTACTCAAATTTGGTACTACATTTCTGGGAAAAGGAATTTATTTTTTCAACAAAGTGGGCAGAATGTATTGTACATTATAGAAGATTTTTAGACAATATTTGTATTTTGTGGAAGGGCAGCATTGAGGAATTTGATGAATTTATACAATATATTAATTATTCTACCTGTTTTTTAAAGTTTACACATAAAATCAATCCTTTTGAATTACATTATTTGGACATAGTATTAAGGAAGAACAGCATATCCAAGCAATTTGAATCTTGCATCTTTAGAAAAGACACATACTCAAACATGTTGTTGCATTATGAGAGTAATCACCCGTTTTTTCAAAAAAGAGGAATAATAAGGGGCCAGTTAATAAGAGCATCAAGAATCTGTAGTACTGATTCATTGTACCAGAAGGAATGTGAATATCTAAGAAATCTTTTTATGGAAAAAGGATACCCAAACAATATGTTTGAGGCCATATTTAAAGAAATTTCACAAAAAAGGCCCACACAGTTTTCCCCTTTACTTAGTGTTACAACTACTCAACAATACACGAGGAATGTAAGTAAAGACAAAATGGAAAATTCACCTTTTCTATACACATATAATAGAAACAGTGCGGATATCGAGGGTATTATAGACAAATGCTGGCCAGTTCTTTCTATTAATGAGGACCTGAGGAAAAATATCCCAAATAAACCACACTTTGTTAGAAGAAGGGAGTGCAATCTCAAAGAACTACTGGAAAAACAAGTGCCAACCAGTAATAATGAGTATCAGCAGATTAGGGGAACCTACAAATGTAAGACTTGTAATCAATGTTGTTATATTTTAGACAACAAAGGCATTTATTTGAAATCCAGAAACATGAATTTGTTCCCAGTAGGGCACTTCAATTGCAACTCAAAAGGTGTAGTGTACCTGGGAATTTGTCAACAGTGCATGAGTTTTTATGTGGGAAAAACAGAAAGGGTTTTAAAAAGAAGAGTGTACGAACATATATATGAAATCAAAAACAAGAAAGATTCGAATGCATTTTATAAGCACTCTTTAAATTGTGACAACATGAGTTTAAAATTTTTAGTCCTGGAACAGGTTCCTATGAACGTAAGAGGGGGGGACTGGGAAGCATCCCTGGAATACAAAGAACTATTGTGGCAAATAAAACTAAATGCCACAAAACCACCAGGGCTTAATGATGCAATCAGTATCAACAGTGCTCTTAAGTTACGTAGGGCCAAGTTATAGAAAGAATTCTAAACAATTATGATATAAAGCATAGAAGTCTAAGGTTTGAATATATGTATTTTTCACAAGCTGGTCATTTCCATTTAGGTATGGCCATTTAAGCTAATGTGAAAGAATTTAGTTTCTTAAAAAATGCTCAATATGGTCCAAACAGAGTGGATGTAAAATATTTCACAAGTAAGATTTCAACGCATTATACATATTGGTATTAATGTATTAATTTATATTGTATTGATCAATTAATGCAACATAGTGATATATGAATTCATCATGATCTAATAATCTTATGGTTTTTAAAGCTGATCATTTTATATTTTTATACATATGTATATTTATATTTATGGATGCAAATATATTTATATTTAAATTCATAAGAAGCAATTTTAATATTTATTATATTTTTAATTCAATAGGATTTTGATAAGAATTTTAGAAACAGTTTTTAATCAGAGAACAATGGGACCCTTACAACACAATTTACAATAAATTGAAATGAAATGCTATTTAACAATATACATATAAAAAGCACAAAAAATAATGATGACAAAAGGATGCTTTTGTAGCTATTGATTTATTTTCTACGTTCTGTTCTTGCAACTGTTGTCACCATTAAGTATGTATCTTTAAACACAAGAGAATTATAATATTAATGAATCCATGCTAAATAATTAATTGTATAATTGGCTATTGGAGTGTTTAGAAAGTATAAATTGAAGGCACACTGAATATATCACTGTCTTGATAAAGCCTGGGAGAGCCCGGGCGAAAGCGCTTGACTGCATTGTGATTTTAAACTTTTCTTCGTGCACATTTTATTTATTTGTGAAGTTACATTAAAGCTGAGTTTTCTATAACCATCCGGTTCCTGGTGATATCTCTGGTCGTGTGCTTGTTGGTATAGTTGGAGACTAAAAGAATATTCAAGTTATGGTTGCAATAACATATTAGAGACATAAAAAAATAATAATGCTATGAGCCCTATAGCTTTACATTTTTTTTTACTTGTCATACTAGTGACTTTTCACTGTTAAAAGCTTATATTTTGGAACATATTTCAAAAACAGATGAAGTGTTAATGAAAATGAAATTATTGTACAAAGAAACTTTATATATTTTAAACTTTAATACACTATCTCCAGCAGGTTTAAATAGTGAATGTAACTGGAGAGTGTTTCTTTAAAATGTATTTATGATTATTTTAATTGATGGTTGCCTAATTAGATGATTGTTTAATTAATTGGATTTAAGTGATTATGTGTGTATATATATATATATGCATGCATGGTGTGACATATTTTATAACTCCAGGAAGGCTGTGCCAAGGTGCCAGAGTGTTATTTAGTGTGAATAAACTATTTAATACAAGATTGGTGGCATCTTTTTTGCTGACTTTGTAGTCTGGTGTGTTAACACTTCCTTGGTGGTTTTTCATATGCTAACATTTCGCAGGTATCATCCTGTGGAAATACATTCCATCACAACTAGTAATGCGTTTTTCGGCTTATCCCGGTTAGGGCTCACCACAGCGGAACTTTGGTCCGCTAATGATTGGCAGTAGATTTTTTACGTGCTGGCTTGCCGGGCCTAACGCACAACCTTCAACGAAGGAACACCCGTTTACGCATGTCGTCACACAGAAGACGCTCTAACTAAGAATCAAACGAGCAACGTCTAACTATGAGGCGACAACTAGTGATATGTAAATGCCCTCTTACCCACTGTATAGGTGTGCATACTGGGTTTGGTATATATAGCTGGGTGTAGCTCTTGTGGACACACCTGTAGTTGTCATGCCTTCTATGTTGGACAGACGTCCAGAGCACTCAGGATCCGGATCTCAGAGCACTTCAGTGGGAAACGAAATAAAAAACCCAGTAATGCATTATAAAAGCATACCACTAAACATCCCAATGCTACATTTAGATTTACAGTAATTGACAAAATCATGGGAAATAGGGCTAATAAAGCTGGATGGCATAGCCTTTTGGATTCAAAGGAAAAGAAATAGATAATTAAATTAGGGGCATTATTTGCACCTGGATTGAATGAACATTTGTAAGGAACCAATCATGCCTCAGTACTAATTTATGTGTTTACTATGTAAGGCACTACATTTTCCATTTTATTTCAACACTGAAGAAGGCTAACATTTAATTCAGCTGAAACCAGTCTGTTGTGCTTTAAAAACAAGCTAATAAATGAGTACAGCTTGCCATGATCTGCTGGCTGAGTTTTATTTTTTGGATTTTGTTTTGAGCCATGCAGTTGCCATATGGGCAGGAAACCATTTCGGTCTGTGCTGTTCTTGTGGACACAGCCACCATCATTGCAGTTACTGCAGAGTGTATCCCCCGCTTAGCTGGCTGTAATACTGTACAGTTCATGTTAACAGGTTAAGTAGCTGTCTATCACACTGTCTGCAGTTCTACAGCACCTCTCACCCGCCAAAGGGTAGGGCTGTACCACCCACACCAGCACACCTATGTTTACTCAGTTGAGGATTGTACTACATTGGGGGAGGGGACATGTACCCTGCCAGTACCATCGTCAATGACATTAAACTAGCGGAGTGCTTATGTGTTGTTGTGCCTGTTCTGTCTTTGTGGAATTACATAGGCTACAATCTGTTCCTTGCACAGGCACATACATCCACGTGCACAGTATTCTGTGTATTGCATCAACACCAAAGCCTCTGTGTGTGTTATACTCAAACATGTGGTGTGTACCACCCAGTACACTTACCATTGTCCACTGTAGAAGGGCTGCTGACAGCAGCCACCATGCACTCTCCCATATACACTAATCAACCCCAGACCTATCAGCGATGTGGCACATGCAGTAACTGTTATACAGACCTGTGACGTGTTCATCTGTACCCTGGATATGGCACAGCAAAGGTGTCATCACAGTGCCATACCCCTTGTAGGATACAACAGCAGACCATCCTCCTGCCGACACATGGACACCTACAACACAAACGGAATACATTATGAAGACCACAATCACTCAGTGTTAATAACAGCTATAACGCATCATGGCTGGACAGCTACACTTCCTGACATGTAAGCATTAAACTCTACTGCTGAAAACATGTTACACAGCATTACATTGGTACACCATAGTACAGTTACCGTGTGCATCAGAACCATATTAGCCTGTCCCTGCATCGATGTTATGGATGACAGGGATGTGGCACAGGTATCATCATATGGACAAGGTGTGTTGCTGGTTTCCCAGAGACCTAGGCTGAGCCATACATTTGACACCATTTGTGTCAGTGAGGGGGATTTATTATTAATATGGCCATGGTGATGTGTTGTGTGTAGGTATGGGGTTGCCCTAGCTGTGTTTGTATTGTGTGTGAGTATGCATGCACACAGTTCTGCCATGTGGCTGCCCTATACAGGTATTTGTTGGGCAGCTGCAGACCATACCTGGCAGGGTGTGCAGGCCACCGTCTCCGGCCATGGACATGAGAACTGTGCCTGCTAGGGATTCGACGGGTACCATCAGGTACAAGCCATGATATGGTACTCTCTCCTGATGATGACATATGTCCGCTGGATCCAGGTCCCTCTTGGGACTGGCCAGGGGCACATGCACATGGCCTGGTGTTGTGTGGACAGTGCCCCCCCCTGCAGTGCTGGAGCTGGTACTGCCACTATAGGAGCAGCTCGGTGTTTTGCATGATCATGTCAACCTCCAGCTGTTGGTGTTGCTGGCCTACATCCACGTGGTCATCACACCACTCCCACCATGTGCTTGAGCACGGACGTTCCATGATCAAGGATTCCCAACCTCTCACCCAACTGTCTATCCAAGACCTCTGAAAAATAATGGAGGGCACCTGCAAGATCACAGATGTTGTCAGTAACAGCTGAATGAGTAGCCCTCTGCAGCCTCAGAGCCTGTCTGGTGTACCATTCCAAACATGCCTGCACCTCCATGTCAGCCTGAAACATGCATCTGGTGGTACCGATGTGGCACTTCTTCCAGGGGCACGATGACCAGCAGCTCTTCAACGAGCACCCCTGTACATCTGCCTATGTGGTACCCTGCTGGAAATCCGGCTATGGCTGCTGTGTCCTGATACCACACTGTCCTGTCCCATGCCATCAACTGCCAACTGTCTCTCTGCTATGGCCACTGGTGATGGGGTATGTATAGGTATTGTGACTGTGTGTGGGATGGGGTGGATAACAGTGGGATGTCAAACAATGGCGCAGCTTCGGCCCCTGACAACCCCACCTGTGTCTCAACACACCTATCATCATTTTCAGTGTCTGTATGAATGCCAACATCAGATTGCCTGCAGGAGGGACCTTGAACCACCTCGCCACCTGTGAGGGGAAAACAAGAAACACAATTTAAGACCTGCACATCATTGCTTAATAGTACACACATACACACACACACACACACACACACACACACACACACACACACACACACACACACACACACACACACACACACACACTGACATTCCACCATACTACTTACCTATCCCTGAGCTTACAGACTGTCCCTAGTTTTTACTCTTAAGTTCCCCATCCTGCACCAGTCTTGAATAATTACAATCAATAATACCAATCATTAACGTATCATTCTTCTAATTGCCTAGAAAAGTGATCACAAAACATGACCTGTTAACCCATTACCTCTTTGACTTAGAGTTGTTTTTTCAAAGACTTCCTGATGTCATCCAGTGTTCACCCTGGGTTTGTCCAGACATCTTGAGCATGGCCCCCATATGTTATGGGCTACTACAGTCACTCAATAATGTCATGCACTGCAGTGTCATACGTAACTATTCAGTACATGCAAGATCTGCTGCTCCATTAACTTTTTATGTGGACTACAGTAATATTTGGAAACACTCTCTGGTGTTGTCTAGTAATTCCCCAATGCATCTGTAGTGCTGCATACGTGAGTATTCTTTCACCTTTCTGCTGATTGCAATTAAAACGGTATCCCTGGTGTCTAGTTTTCCTCCCATTGCATGTTTCATGCAACAGACATTATTATACTATCAGCTGTCCTGAGATTACATGTCAGAAAAGTATTCCTGGTGTCTCATGTGTCTGTCCATGTACTGCACAATTTCAAAGGGAAGTTGAGAGGTATGAACAACTCCACACTCACACATGTGCATACATGGACACACACGAACACACACATGCACACATTCTACATACATCAACCCAGCACAACTCCACCAGACTGCACTTACAGACAAAATAACCCCCCCCCCCCACACACACACACACATGCACACTTACAGGTTGGGTGGCACTAAGATATTACACACAGACCTCGCATTATCCATCTATCAACATGCATGACATATGGCACTCAACAGCATGCAGTGCAGCTATAGTCAATCCCTGCTAGCAACATTATACATCTCTGTGATGCATGAGTTGTGTTAGTAGGTGAGGCCTCTTCCCCGGGACACACTGCACCCATGTACACAGTATTGCTGTGCACCTGTTCGGCACCCTGGCATGTACTGTGCACCATACCTCACAGGTGTACACACCATTGCTGAATGTGTATATGTGTGTCAGTTATGTTTGCTCTAATGCTCACAGCCCCTATGTGTTTGTCTGACACATACCTGGATTGATATGTGGACAGATGTCATTTGTGAATGCCTGATATCTGTGTACAGATCTCATCATCAGTGGTGCATGTATGGCCAATGAAATGCAATTACACTGACAACCTTCAAACCTTAACATGGCTATGGGGAGTCTGCGCACCCTTACTGATATGGTGCACTCTTCCTTGATATGCCATGGGATCACATTACTTCATAGGTTAACATTACATGAACCTGATATGTGACATACGACCTGTGCAATAAAATGCAGTGTCAGACAAATGTGTTTGTTGAGCAGATTCTGATTGAGATGCATACAATTTGTGGGTGCATATGTGTGCACACCCTTACCATGATGGTTTGTTGCACCTGCTGTTGTGTGTGCTACAGCAGTCACTATTTCTGGCAGGGATATACTAGCATGGACCATTTGCATTTGCCAGTATTTGATCAGTCTGCCCTACAAATGTCCCCCAACTCTGCATGATTGCAAGGTCAACTCATGTGCACATCCCTTGGAGGTCACACAGTACCATCAATATTGCTGTGAAGTCAGGGTTATGTCTGCCACAGTTCCTGACCTTGACTGTGTGCAGATACAGTCATTCATAGCATCCTTTGATCTCTGCTTCAGTGCACTGTTGTGTCATGGCAAACCCTCCCCACCCTCAGCCTTTTTGCAGATGCCTGACAAATATTGCCTGCACATGTGTGTCATTTTGCAGTGTCCCAAACACCAAATACCACATGTACCAGCCTAGTCCCTGCTAATGAATGGCAAACATACAGGTGTACACTGGCACCGGCAAGGTACAGATGGGGATGATGGGCCTGAGGTGGGGTGAGGTGTTGGTTGTGCAGCACATGTGTCTTAATTGATACTGTCTGTAGGTTTCCAATGTGGTCTTGGTACACCAGTACACAATGCAATGCATGCCTTTTGGGGACCTTTGCTGTTATGCATACACTACCTATAGAGAGGCCTGGCTGATGTTTCCTGTGGTACAACTGTCTCATCTGATTACCCTAACCCATGGGCCACACTTATGCAGAGTCCAGTTAATTGCTGACATGGGTACTGCAAAGCCAGCACTTGCTAGACATTCCTGAAACCCCCACAGTGTTATGACATGTTACTAGGCAGCCTGCATGGCCAGTTTGCAACATGTGTCATCTGTCTTGGATGGCCATCTGTTTATTTTCTACATTAATCCTGTCCCATACATCCTCGCCACATACATGACTGTCTGCACTGTTTGCCATGGTATATATAATGGTGAGGTATGGCTACATGTCCAATTCCTGGGTGCTATCTGTTGGGTATGTGATCCAGTCCATGGTTTGTAAGATGTGTGCAAGCCATGGCTGCCTCTGTTGCAGGTAAGTGGACACATTTGATGGCCAAATGTCTTGGACAGCAGACCATTTGTTAGTGTGACATTGGGGAATGGTACTTGCTGGAAGGTCCATACTCATGAAGAATGCATGCTGTCAGTACCTCAAAAGCTGCTTCAAACAATATATATGGAGTATACGCACACATATGCTTCCAGTGTTTGTGAAGGTATGTATTCCCCATATTTGCTGTCCTAATATAGGATTCCATATTACACATTCATTGCTCATGTTAGGACCACATTGCAGGTTGTAAGGGTTGTGGAATGCAGTATTGTGATATGCCAAAGTGTAGATCTGTGATGGTTGCCATTGTAATAGTGGTATATACAATGTTGTAGTGCTGTATAAGGGTAATGTTTCAGACATGTTCCTACTGTAGGCCATTTGTCCCACCATTATGTTCATCTCTGTGCACACATTTTGCAATGACAGGATGTTGGTTATATTGCAGGAGTCTTACATACCCTTCAGATACACCATCATTGTGACCACTGTGATGCAGTACAGTTAACAGCAACAATACATGAACATGTACAGCATGCATTATGGGTAGGTGTTTTAAATGTGTGCATGGACTATACCATGGCCATAACATGACCGGTGTATTGGCAAACCTGAACAAACACCATACTCACCAGCTACAGGCTGCTGCCCCACAGGTATAACAGAGGGACCTAAATAATTGTGTGAGAGATGTGATGTCAGTAATCACACCTGTGGCATTTGTACAGGATGGGTGCAGCATTACAGTACATCAACAGTACAAACCCACAATACTACAGATTATGCACATCTGTTTATTACTACAATGCAGCAACATACTATATTTATATATATATATATACATATATATATATATATATATATATATATATATATATATATATATTTATATATATATATATATATTTCATCTCACATATGCATGATCTAACTGTACAGGTGCA